>NW_015554134.1:244843-247326 GCF_001515605.1 Sinocyclocheilus anshuiensis
CAGCAGGGATAATCCAGGAGAGTAAACAGAGGCAGAGCAAGGGTCGGGGCAGGCGGCAGAGAATCACACTAGTAGTAACAGTCCAAGGTAATACACAAGAGATCTCAAAACGGGATAAACGCTTAGAAATGTAGCCGGGGCAATACAAGACTTCGCGAACACTGAGAGTCTGGGAGCTGCTTAAATGGGAAGCTAAGGGGAAACACCTGTGCCAGTAATCAGTCCCAGGTACGGGGTGTATGGGAATTGTAGTCCATGAACGTTAGTACTCGGGAGAGGGTGCCCTCTGGAGGCCGTCGGCGAGAGCCACAGAGGCCTGATTTGTGACAGAACCCCCCCCGCGAGCGGCTCCTGAAGCGAGGAGGTGAACGACGCCGAGGCCTTCCACGGGAGCGAGGGGCTGGTTTGTGAGGGGGGGTTCTATGGAATTCAGTAGTGAGTGAAGGGTCCAGGATATCCTGAGAATTAACCCACGATCTTTCCTCAGGACCATACCCCTCCCAGTCAATGAGGTATTGAAGTAACCTTCCCCGGTGTCGGGAGTCCAGGATCTCCTGTACCTGGTATGCCTCCTCGCCGTCCATGATGATGGGAGGGGGACTCTCGTTCACGGCCTCCTCCTGGTCCCTCTCTCCTCTCGGACAACCGGCGGGCTTAAGCAGGGAAACATGAAAGGTGGGTGAGATACGATAATTAGAGGGAAGAGCCAAACGGTAAGATACAGGTGTGATCTGTCTAATGATTTTGAATGGACCCACGTACCTGGGACTCAACTTCTTGCACGGGAGCCGAAGGCGAAGGTCTCTTGTGGAGAGCCAGACCCATTGTCCTGGGGTGTAAGCGGGACCTGACCTCCTGTGACGGTCGGCCTGTTCCTTGACCCTGCGGATGGCGCGTTGAAGGTGCACATGAGCAACATTCCATGTCTCCTCACTTCGCTGGAGCCAGTCGTTGATGGCAGGGAGCTCTGAGGGTTCTCCGGACCAGGGAAACAGGGGTGGTTGGAAACCGAGTACACATTGAAAAGGCGTAAGGCCGGTGGATGGTTTGCGGAGAGAATTCTGTGCGTATTCCGCCCACAGGAGGAAGCGACTCCAGTCGTTCTGATTCTGATGGCAATAGGCATGCAGAAAGCGGGTCAGCTCCTGGTTTAATCTCTCGACCTGGCCATTGGACTGTGGGTGGTATCCAGAGGTGAGACTAACGTTAATGTTGAGGTGTTGGCAGAACGCGGACCAGACTCGGGAAGTGAACTGAGGACCACGGTCCGAGACAATGTCTTCAGGGAGTCCGTAAAAACGGAAGACCTGTTCGAAGAGTACCTCTGCTGTTTCAAAGACTGTGGGGAGTTTACTTAGGGGTATGAGGCGGCATGCCTTCGAGAAACGATCAATGACTGTTAGGATGGTGGTATAGTTCCTTGAGCTGGGGAGATCAGTGACAAAGTCTATAGCTATGTGTGACTTCTTTGAGCCAGGACGATAGGTTACCTTGAAATTGAAATGTGTGAAAAATAGGGACCATCTTGCCTGCCGTGGATTGAGTTGTTTGGCCGATCTGAGGTACTCGAGGTTGCGGTAATCAGTCAGAACAACAAAGGGAAGTTTGGCCCCCTCCAACCAGTGACGCCATTCCTCCAAGGCTGCTAATCCGCAGCCGTGCTTCGTCCCTGTCGCAGAGCGAGTAACTGTTCGCCAGGCTCCTTTCCGCCCGCTGAATGCTCGAAAACCTCGCGGAAACGTCTCAGAAAGCAGTCAAATGATGGAAATGACAGCCGTCTCCCTTCCCAAGCAGCAGTGGCCCAGTCCAGAGCTCGTCCAGTTAACAGAGAGCAAACAAATGAAACCCGACTATCGTCGGTGGGGTAGAACTGCGGTTGTTGATTTACAAACATGGAGCATTGTAATAGAAAGCCCTTACATCTTTCCGGTGAGCCGTCAAACTTCTCGGGGAAAGCCAGACGTGGGCTGGTCGACGAGTGACTGGGACTGGGAACCGTTTGTGACGGAACGGATGGAGGAATGCTGGGCTCAGTAGGGGCTATAGCGTCCTCACCATCTCCTCCGTGAACGAGGTGAGTCGTTGCAGCTGCTGTTGATGAGACGCTAACATGGAGGCCTGGGCAGAAACCCCGGTGGTGAGCTGATAGATCGCTGCTGGTTCCGTGTGTGGCGAAGACTTCTGTAACGAGGAGTCAGAGGCGTGCGGATCCATTTGCAGCTTTTATTTAAATCAAAGGCAGAGTTAAACAGGCAGTAATCAAACAACAGCGTCACGAACAGCAGGGATAATCCAGGAGAGTAAACAGAGGCAGAGCAAGGGTCGGGGCAGGCGGCAGAGAATCACACTAGTAGTAACAGTCCAAGGTAATACACAAGAGGTCTCAAAACAGGGGATAAAGGCTCAGAAATGTAGACGGGGCAATACAAGACTTCGCGAACACTGAGAGTCTGGGAGCTGCTTAAATCGGGCAGCTAAGGGGA
>NW_015554134.1:247526-249344 GCF_001515605.1 Sinocyclocheilus anshuiensis
GTGCGGATCCATTTGCAGCTTTTATTTAAATCAAAGGCAGAGTTAAACAGGCAGTAATCAAACAACAGCGTCACGAACAGCAGGGATAATCCAGGAGAGTAAACAGAGGCAGAGCAAGGGTCGGGGCAGGCGGCAGAGAATCACACTAGTAGTAACAGTCCAAGGTAATACACAAGAGGTCTCAAAACAGGGGATAAAGGCTCAGAAATGTAGACGGGGCAATACAAGACTTCGCGAACACTGAGAGTCTGGGAGCTGCTTAAATGGGGAAGCTAAGGGAAAACACCTGTGCCAGTAATTAGTCCCAGGTACGGGGTGCATGGGAAATGTAGTCCATGAACGTTAGTACTCGGGAGAGGGTGCCCTCCGGAGGCCGTCGGAGAGAGCCACAGAGGCCTGATTTGTGACAATTGCAGTTTCCGAGTACTTCGGATATTAACCGTGGTGTTTATTCATCGCAAACTGACAACAGTGTAGGATCTCCTTTGAACAGAACAGCACATTCCTTAAGGCTTAAGCAGACGCTAAGGAGTCTCCTTTCAACCTCTCAAGTGCAAGTCGTAAAACTGAACCGTGGTCAGCTCAGGCGCCAATTGTCTCAAATAAGTTCCTGTCCCGCTCGGCTTATCTTTACAAGAAACACAAGGAGAGAGTGATTTACCAAACCACCTCCGGGGTCGGCAAGCACTAGGCCAGAATCTAATAAACAACAGAACAAAGAACGTTGTATCTGGAAATGTTCCAGCGACAGACACTCCTGGACCCCATGACCGTTTAACGCATAAATCGATAATCCGATAAACAGAAAGCGACAGATTAATAGCTCCATGTCCGAGCGAGAAGAATAGCAGGTCTACACCGCATGACTTCTTGCAACCTCCATTGACCTAAGGACTTTCTCTGTCTTCCCCCTTTCTCCACATTCCAGAAAAACGCGCGATTCTCCTGTCACAGACAAGGAACATAGAACCTACACAGACAATTCAAAAGACAATCATTTAAAAGTATAAAAGGGCAACTATATTCACAAATAATATGTTTTATGTCTTATATATGCTTGATGTGTTTCCTGTAATCGGTGGAAGTTTAACCAATGTTTCATAACCCCTTTTAGTAGATAAGATTATTAATGTGTATGCAAACTACCCGATATTTGAGCTTGAATGAAAGCTTATTTTATGTGCAAAACTTTGGTATGAATGAGAAGTGGGAAATATGTACGATGCTTGCATTAAGAAACTTTATAGAAGTATTAATAAAATCTGGCAAGTATGTTCCCATGTGATAAATTGAAGCATCATGTTAATTTATGCATGAAGAAGAATGCCCGCCCGGCAGCCAATATCTGATTGGAACAACGATCTGTGGGACGGACTTATGTTGTGGGTCACTTCCTGTTTGTTGCTGCCGTGTGTTTTGAGTTTGAGCTCCGTCAACTTAATTCTTTATCGTCTATTTTTTATCTTAAAATCAATTTTATACACCATCATTTTCGTTTCTATAACGTGTGAATATATCCCCTATCGTATTCTACAACAAAAACAATCAGAGCGCCTTGTTATCACCAGTTCTATTTTTGACTTCCCGAGTCCGCTATTAGCATATAGCCCGCTAGCATCGCCAGCGTGGTTGCCGCTAATCTCGCTTACATTACTAATACTCTATTCACACACATTACCATTGTTTTACTCACTGTTACTTGCTTTAATGGCGGATGTGTGTCTACCTTTGAGTGCAGGTGAGGACACGTTCGAGCTGCATTCGGTGGCCGAGCTGGAGGCCGTGGAGAAGCAGATCCGCGACCTGGTGGAGAGGCAG
>NW_015554134.1:249410-256050 GCF_001515605.1 Sinocyclocheilus anshuiensis
CTCCCCGAGGGCTGCCCCAAAGAAGTCATCCAAAAGACAGATCTACAAACAATAAGAGGCGCTGGAATTCCCTGAGACGAGCCAACAAGGGAAACTCCGCTCAGCTGTCAACTTGAACGCAAGTAACAAACAAGTCACCATTTCTTGCTGAACTGGCGCTGAATTGATTTTAAGCAGTGAAGATAAGCCAAGTCTCTGCTTTTATGAGTTTTCTCAGGTTGAATTTAGAGCTCGTAGAAAACGAGTATTAGAACTTTGGGAACTTCATGCAAACGCAGCAACTCATTTCCTGAACCTTTTGTGTGCATGTGTGTGTGTTTTAGCTTAGTTTAATGTGCCATAGAATAGCGAATAAATTCCTGTTTCATTTATAAAGAAGTATTGTCTTGTGTCGTGTATGTTTAAAGTTAAACTCTGCCCAGATCCTGCTACCTAGCTCGTAGCATATAAATTATCACAAGCATGTATTAACCTTTGGCCAGGGATAGTACAAATATTCAAATTGGTAAGATATACTGATGTTAACATCTCGCTGGACGAACCTCACTCTCCTTACCCAAGGCAACCGACTTCCAAAGCTTCTACGTCACAAGGCAAACCTTTACTCTCCCCGAGGGCTTCCCCAAAGAAGTCATCCAAAAGACAGATCTACAAACAATCAGAGGCGCTGGAATTCCCTGAGACGAGCCAACAAGGGAAACTCCGCTCAGCTGTCAACTTGAACGCAAGTAACAAACAAGTCACCATTTCTTGCTGAACTGGCGCTGAATTGATTTTAAGCAGTAAAGATAAGCCAAGTCTCTGCTTTTATGAGTTTTCTCAGGTTGAATTTAAAGAACTCGTAGAAAACGAGTATTAGAACTTTGGGAACTTCATGCAAACGCAGCAACTCATTTCCTGAACCTTTTGTGTGTATGTGTGTGTGTTTTAGCTTAGTTTAATGTGCCATAGAATAGTGAATAAACTGTTGTTTCATTTATAAAGAAGTATTGTCTTGTGTCGTGTATTTTTAAAGTCAAACTTTGCCCAGATCTGGCTACCTAGCTTGTAGCTTATAAATTATCACAAGCATGTATTAACCTTTGGCCAGGGATAGTACAAATATTCAAATTGGTAAGATATACTGATGTTAACATCTCGCTGGACGAACGTTCGATAAAGTGTAAACTATCAATTTTGGAATCAGTTCAATCAGGTTGATTTTGAATCTTCAGATTCGATTCCCCCTCTGAAAAGAGCTAAAATAAAAGAGTTAAATTCCTTACAACAGTGAAAATATTACAGATTAACATTGCCGACACACTTCAAGAGTTCATAAACCGGTATCCAACCGTTTAGGCTATGCTTGCACTGTAAACATCACAGTCATGGGCAGATTACACATTAAAATGAAAGATTACTCACGGTTTTACCATCATCATTCAGTCTCTCAGTATACTGGTGGAACACAAAAAACCCGCACTGAAATGTGTCGAACTATAACCTCCCAGAATGTTATTCCAAACAGAATAACATGCACCATTATATAAAAGGGGTGCACACTTGCACCAGGTAATTTTAGGTTTACTCAACACTGCATCCTTAGATGACGCTATGAGACCCTCCTGGTGTGACAATTATTTGAAACCTTTATACAGGCTAAATTGAGGGACTGTGTCAGACCGCTGAAATGTAACGGCGGTCTAACATTGACGGAATGTTCAAATGAGCCAGGACTGTTCAAACTCCAACTGTCAAAAATGAAAATATAAACCATCAGAAGCCATTTAGTCCAAGTACACACTGTAAAGTTTCAGCAGTGACAACCACATTTAAACACAGGAGTGAATCCCCTGAATTACTGTTTTTTTTTTTGTGTGTGTACAGCCACAGAACTGATGATGATTGACATCATGGTAACTATAGCAATGTTCTGGCCTCTCACGTGTTTGTTATTCACTATTTTTAGCCAAAGTAATAGCAACACCGCCATCTTGGTTTGTTTATGTTTGGAAGTCTGCTTTGCAGAGTGTGTGTCTATGTCCACTCATTATAAGTAATGTTTATTAAGTGTCTTTGGGCTTGTTGTCTGGGCTCAGCTCAATAGTTGACGGTAGCCATAGACTTCCAAATGTCACGGATGTGTAAGGACACACTCACACATGGGGTTTCTTCAGCTTGGATTGATCTTTTTGATAGCAAAATGTGGTACAAATCAGGTTGGCTGAAGAAGACAATATACTGCAGACATGCATAAAGACCACAGCAGCGACACTCGAATCTGCTGCCTACAGTTGAACTCCTATTTCTTATATAAAACATAATAATAGGATACAATGTGAAAACTGTAACAATACGCCTGTAATTAGTAACAGTGTAGTAGTACTGGACAATAAACTGTAGACGATAATGAGAAAACTACATAAATTGCTAAATACCATTTGTTAACATCTATAACATCATAAACAGTGTTTGCCCGGCTTTACTCAGCACGAAAGAACCCTTTATGCTGAAAAGGTTCTATAATGACAAGAAAGAACTTTAGGCACAAAGGGTATTTTAGGCTAAGCTGCTTTATTCATGTACTTACATTATTCTGCTACATTTTGTAATAGGCTTTTACATTGCTTGGCTGCATTGTAAAATATTTTTTTGCATTGTTATTGCATATTACATTCAATACTTTATTATTATTACCTTTATAATAATAATAATAATACTAGAAGTTACTCTCATTTATAATTTATAAGTTAAACATGTGCCTGCTCCTAATATTAATTACAGTTGTAATTTCACATGATCCATTTACTAGCAATGATTTTACCAAAACTAAAATATTTTGCATTACAGAATCTTTTTTTTATTATTTTTTCACAGGTTATTTATTTTGCATTTTTTGAATTTAATTAATTATTGAATTAATATTATCTTCATTTTAATTAGTTGATTTTTCTCATAGCAAACACAAGTAAAACGATGTAATAATTTAATTTTCACCATAATAGTAAACAACTTAAACACCTATGTGGTTTTGTCTTGTTTGCATGTGTGCATTTCGGTGCAGTGCCCAGCACACCTTTTTGAACTCGAACAACTCCAACAAGAGGGTCTGACTTAGGGGTGTGTGATATTGACAAAAAAATATCTACTCGAATCTTTAGCCCTCTCTGGGCTAAACTCGGGGACTGGAGCCTAGGCTTGCTGCGATAGACGGTGCGAACACCGGTTACGCCATTTGCCTACCGCGGCACCGCCCCCCACCGTCCATTTGATTTTTTTAAAGTAACAAAAATCTGGACTGGGAAACGGGAGCCCACTCAGGGCTGGACGGGACCAGCGGGGATGAAGGAGAGAGGAGAGGGGGCAAGTCGGCTTCCAGCTCTGTTTCCCAGTCTATAAGGTCCACCTCGATGTCCAGCAGTCCCAGATGTATAATCAGCTCACCCTCAGCCGCGGTGCAGGGGGCGGAGCTCCACTCCGCGCTCTCTCTGTCCATGGCATTCTCCCTCGTGGCGGGCTCTGTTGCCAGCTCTCGCACCTTGACTGACGTCACTTGCAGCTATGGCTGTTGCTCCATGCGGCAACGGCTCGTCGGCTGGGCACTGGGTCCGGAGTGGTACTGGCACGATCCCCCTCGGGACAGACGGTGAACGGGGATCCGTGTCTCGACAGTGTCCACTCCACAAAGGCGGCGAAGTCCTCTCGAGTACCATCTTCGGACGACGGCGCTCTGCACTCGATGTTTAAACTTGCGTCGTAGAACGCACAGAGCGCGTCGCCCGGGTAGCTGGTGGTGTTAGCTAGCAGCAGGAACAGTCTCGTATGGTCCTCGAGAGATCTGTCCCCCTGCTCCAGCAGGAAGAGGAGGAATTCGGGATTTTCGGGAATCTGCGGCTGAGGGTGAGCTGATTATACATCTGGGACTGCTGAACGAGGGGATCCATGGGCACAACGGAAACAAAAAACACTGGGTAAAACGCGGAAACAAAAACGGAGGGAAGACATGGAGGTTACTGTTTCGGTCCGGTATTCTGTCACGATACCGCTACTGTGAGGAGCACGGAGCGAGGAACGAGGAGACGAGGAGTAACCTTCAAACTATGCTCCATGCGGCAACGGCTCGTCGGCTGGGCACTGGGTCCGGAGTGGTACTGGCACGATCCCCCTCGGGACAGACGGTGAACGGGGATCCGTGTCTCGACAGTGTCCACTCCACAAAGGCGGCGAAGTCCTCTCGAGTACCATCTTCGGACGACGGCGCTCTGCACTCGATGTTTAAACTTGCGTCGTAGAACGCACAGAGCGCGTCGCCCGGGTAGCTGGTGGTGTTAGCTAGCAGCAGGAACAGTCTCGTATGGTCCTCGAGAGATCTGTCCCCCTGCTCCAGCAGGAAGAGGAGGAATTCGGGATTTTCGGGAATCTGCGGCTGAGGGTGAGCTGATTATACATCTGGGACTGCTGAACGAGGGGATCCATGGGCACAACGGAAACAAAAAACACTGGGTAAAACGCGGAAACAAAAACGGAGGGAAGACATGGAGGTTACTGTTTCGGTCCGGTATTCTGTCACGATACCGCTCCTGTGAGGAGCACGGAGCGAGGAACGAGGAGACGAGGAGTAAACTTCAAACTAACAGACTTTAATTAACATCCAAGGAACCAGGAACACACACATAGTGGGGTAAGACAAACATTCAATACCGGACGAAGGAAACTCAGAACAGGACTCATTATAAATACACATGACTTGACAAGGATGACGAGACACACCTGGAACTAATGAACAATTAACATGGGAAAACTAGGTCAGGGCAGGCACATGGAGAGGGAAAAACGCACAGATAGCGTCCAGGGGCGTGACAGCTGTGGCTTTGTTTGGAATTATTTTTGTTGGCAAAATATAGCAAACACAGGCAATGTGGTGTCTAAAATGTAAGTCTCTTAATGTTAACTTCTTGTTTATTGAACTGCTGTATAAAATCAATATCACATTTGTAATCATGCTGATTTTTGGATATGAGAATGGGAAAGGTGAAGATTTAAACATTGCCATCACAGTTCCAAAGTAATGATATGTCATTAGCTGTGAAATTAGGGAGTGTTTGATACATTTCACCCTTTCTAAAATCATTTGTTCCATTTTCTTCTGATTGAAATTCACATTCTTCTTTTTGTAGGATGTCTCTTAGCTGTTCCTCAATCGAGAGACTTGCATAAAAATTACCTTCTGCAATATTCTTTTGTGGGTCATTTATCTCATTACGCTCTGAACAATGCATGTTGTTCTTTGGAAAAGGTAAGCATTTAGAGACTCGGATCATGGAATAGTTTTCAGAAGAGGTGGAGAGATTGTGGCAATATGTTGCAACTCGGGAGAAAGACATTTAGAAATTACATTTAGAAGGACCGGAACGGAAAGTAGAAGGGTTGCAAGCCTGCAACCTTTAGCCAAAAAAGCGTAACTGCTAATGCTAACGCTTCCGGTCTGGCAGTACGTGGGAAAGGAGACCAGAGGCCGTTTTTTTTAATGGATGTCAATGGAGGAGAGGCTTCACTACGCTGAATAAACAGCTTTTTAGAGGAAACAGCTTATCATTTAATGAATCAACAGCCTATCAGCTAATCTCCAACACGTTTTACACTAAAAATAGCTCAATCCAAAAGTATTGTTTAGTGTTTACACCGAAAAAAAATGCAGTTTTATAAGAGAAGTCACTGACTTTTTGCGACGTGGGATACAGGTTACAGCATTTCTCATTCATTCCTATGTTATCGGTAAATGGCGATTGAGTGTCACACAACTCTGACTGAAATTCAGTGACGTCAAGGCTGTAATGTGATTGGTTATTAAGGCACACGTGATCCAAATGAATTTAGGTAAAGAGGTGCAGAGCCAGTGGTGGTTTTGTAGGCAAACATTAATGCCTTGAATTTTATGCGAAATAAAAAAAATAACTAGTAATATAAAACTATTATATACCCCCAGAGAGGACTGTGAATGCAACACATCGTTGTTTGGACTACTTTGGTAAATAAAACACTTGTCAGACTGTTACGTTTTTCTTTTTATTGTAGCCTATGTATTTTTACGACATTGTTTGTTTTAGAGGGATTAGTCGTTCATAAATATGTATATATAGGTAGGCTATATTTTAACAAAAATATTGTTGTGTATATTGTTTTTCTTTCTTGTTTTCTTGTGATCGTGATGTAACGAAAGTTGTTTTCTCGTTATCACGACTTAATTTTCTCGAGTTGTTTTTACAGTGATTGTTTGATTTTTAAAACACAGTGTGTCATGAGTCTACTGTTGCTATAGTAACGAACGCAACTTTGATGCACATCTGATCGACAGATAAACCGTGCGCTCTACAGTATACTGTATGTTGTGGATATTTCAGCAAATTTTGCAACATGTAGTAATAAGGTCTACAACAAACAATCATAGGCTAATCAATCACTGTTGATTTTATTTCCCCACAAATTATAGCGATCACGAAGAAGGTCCTTACTCTGTCCCAAACATGAACAGTAAGGTGGATATACTGTATGCAAGTCCCAATCAGTTATTTTTAATTCTACACTGCCACCTGTTGGCGCAGTTGTGTAACTAATGGCGCTTTTCCACTGCATGGTACGGCACGGTACGGCTCCCGCACGG
>NW_015554134.1:256226-268618 GCF_001515605.1 Sinocyclocheilus anshuiensis
CTGACTGAAATTCAGTGACGTCAAGGCTGTAATGTGATTGGTTATTAAGGCACACGTGATCCAAGTTGACCATTGCACTTTCTCCAATAGTAAGTAATACAGACCCTCTCATCTCCCTATAGCAAGACGATCTCTGAAGAACGCGAGCCGCAAGCGGAGCGTGCCCATGGGTGTGGCCCAAATCTACGAGTGCCGATTCAGCATGAGCGTGGCCCAAACCCTTAACACAGTGATCGTGTCTGTCAGAAGCTGAAATGTAAAACCCTCAACCAGAAGGACACGGATGGAAAGGCATGATGTGAACCACACAATTCCACCTGTGAATTCGTGGCCCAAACCCTTAACACAGTGATCGTGTCTGTCAGAAGCTGAAATGTAAAACCCTCAACCAGAAGGACATGGATGGAAAGGCATGATGTGAACCACACAATTCCACCTGTGAATTCGCTCTTTTAGAGGATTTGCTCTTTTAGAGGAAATAAGCTCTAGGGGTACTCTCACGACACTTAGCTGTGTACAGAGAGGGAGAAACCGCGGTCTGTGCCGTTGGTCCATCGACGAGAAGATCGAGAGGTGAATGAATGCTGCAATTCTCACGAAGAGACGCTGCATCGGCTCCGAAGAACAGAACGAGTAGGCAAATGCCATGCTGGCCTATTTATACCTGGATGTCCGGGGCGTGGCCAGCTATGTAAATTTTGCTCACCAATTTCATTGGCCTTTTCTCAATGATGTCAGAGGTGTCTGGGCTCCCAAGTGCAACCCCTAGTGTCAGAACTTCGAAACAATGGGTGCTTCTCAATATCCCTCCTCGTTTCCTCGCTCCTCTCTCCTCCATCCTATGACCCGGAAACCGATCGAATTTCGCTTGCCAATTGTCATTGGCCTTTTCTCAATGACGTCAGAGGAGTCTGGGCTTCCAAGTGCGACCCCTAGTGTCGGTTCGACACAACGTCGAAGTGACCGACTGAAAGGGAACTATTAATATCATTACATTTAGTCATTTAGCAGACGCTTTTATCCAAAGCGACTTACAAATGAGGACAATAGAAGCAATCTGAACTGCAGTGGAAACGCAAACCGAGCCGAACCGAACCGTGCCGTGCCGTACTGAGCCGTACCGAGCCGAGTCGTACCACGCAGTGGAAAAGCGCCATTAGAGAACAACTTCTGTTGTCGAGATCACGAAAAAAATAAGTTGTGATAACAAGAAAACAACTTTTGTTATGTCGTGATAATGAGAAAACAATGTCGAGATCACGAGAAAACAAGAAGGAAAAAAATAATAATGCATGGCCTCTTAGAACTTCCGTAGTTTTGCCTGTTTATTATTATTTTTTTATATTGTTGAAAAGTTGTTTAGGTTTGAGGATAGCGTTAAGAAATGGTAAAATTAAAAAAACAGGAAAAGGAAAAGAAAATAACAGATGTATTAGGTGAATGGTTTGTTAACATTTGTTTAACAAAGTTTTAGCTTTGGTGCTTTACTGCCCCCTTATAGTCATTTCATCTGTAAAGTGTAGAGAAACACCTGGAGCCACCTATTTTAGGTTTTGCAGAAATGTAGACAGGGGTATGTTTTTCCAATGAGCCTGGGTTGCAACAATAAAGATTGAGCAGTAATGTGGTATTGACACCAGAAACCAGACACAAGTACAAAATGTATTTTAAAAATAAATGCTAGTGTATAGCTTATTTTTAGTGTATATTCATGAAACGGACAATGTTAGAACTTGTAAAATGTCAGTGGAGATCTTTTTTTTGCATTCCGATTACGACATCTAAAGGCACAAGACATTTTTTTCCTTATAGTCCACAGATCTTGCCCATTTTTCTTCATTTGTGCCACCAGAAAATAAACAGGATTATTTTCACCAGTTTTCTGTGTGGAAACAATCTGTATATAGTGATGTTGTTGCTGTATTGTTTTAAATATTATGATTAAACATTAAGTCTCTCTGCTGTCTGTCAGTCTTAAATCTATTGTCTGTAGTTCATCTTCTGTTAGATGTGTTATCCATTGTTCTCTTGGCAAAACAAGTGTACATTCTCCAGCAGTTATATGCTCTCAAAGACAGCTTATCCATTGATCTGCATGGGCAGAGATGCACATTTATCTTACCAAAATAATGTCAGACATGCACTGAAACTATTCAGAATTAGAAAAAACAGAAAAGTGGTTTTAAATGATGTTGACTAAAATTGACACCCCTTCACAAAAAATCTAAAAAATAAAGAAAAATGGTCTTGTGCACTAAAAAATAGTTTGTCAGTTTAACTGGATAAAATGACAACACCCATTTCAAAACAATTGAATAGATTTTCCGAACATAAATTGGGTGAATTGCACAGACATGTAGGCTTTAGAATTCATTTTAGAATTAACTTTAATTGATTCAGTTGGACAGATATTTTTAAATGTCTCTATTTTAACCATGTGTAATGAATGAATACTGCTGGCAGAAAGCACCAGAATGAAAGTTTATTGCACCAGCATTTCATAGTAATTAATCACTGAGAAAAGCAGCATACATGTAAGAATGTGGCAGCTGGTGTTGAAAATGTCAGTAGTTCATCAGTAATGCCAGACTGAATTACATTCTTAAATAGCCATTTAACATGTGATATAGACCTAACCATGTATCAACTGCTGAGTTTAAAATGTAAAATTCAATGGTAAAAGCATGTAATTAATGAATTTGAGTTTAATGTTGGTTTATTTTCAGGAAAAATGTATGAACACCACACTTGGCTTTATTTAATTTTATTTATTTTTTGATAAGTACAGTAAAGATGAGAAGGAAAACAACACCCAAAACAACAAATAGGGTCTGTCTCATGCATTTAAATAAATAACAGGCTATATAACAATATGGCAAATAATAATTAGACCTAAATTTAAAGTGCTGAATTGAATGTAAATCAATTAATCAATCAATCAAATTATCAGTTCAAAAAATTATGACTAACGTGAAAAAAGTTGTGTGGTGAGAGTTTGTGGTTCTATTACTTGTGGTTTGGCATTTGTGAGTCAAAAAGCATTGATTGATCGATTTACCTATTTTAATACAAAGTTAACATTATTTATGCCACAGTTGTACATTATAACATAATTATACCATTACTTCTTCTTTGTCAATAAGTTGAATTTGTAAATTCACGTTTACTTTAGTATTAACCATTAAACGTTTTGCACTTTTGCAACACTCCCTAACTCTGAAGTTGCTAAAGCGGGCAAAAGTGACCCATAATCACCCAATGGCAGGGCCATATTTGTCTGCCAGGTCAGCTCAATGCAAAGTAATAGAATTTTATTGCAGCATTAACAGAGTTATATTACTACGTATAACATACAATTTGTAATTGTTTAATAAAAGAGAAAAGCAATTAAAGCGATCTGGTTGTTACATGTGTGTAATGTGAGTTCAACGGTGTTGCGAATGTGCCTATTTATTTACAATGTGATTTAGCAGTTCTGAGTATTGAAGCCAGTCACAGGCATTTCAGTGTGTAAGTTACCGGCTGTGATAATCCGCTCAGTAAAATTGTGCTAAAGAAACTCATTCCGCTTTTTGAGAGATACTAAGTTTTACATGAGCGCAAATCCTCTTATTATAACAAGCAAATCAGAGACACGATGTAAACAAAAGATCCATGGTGAAGTTTAGTCAGATTTATTGATTACAGCCGTAGTTTTCACACTCAATGAGTTTGCGTTGAACTGACAGCTTCAGTTATTATTATAAAGGAAGCGCTCTTTACTCGCAGTCTTCAATTCGCAATTTGAAGAAAAGTTTGGCAACATTTTCTTTGAAGCCCGTATTTATAATACATTATGAGGGTATTCTTAAGGCATTATAATGGATGCATGATGTATTATTAAAAACCTTATAATATGTTGTATCATCTCATGAGTAATCATAACAAGAGTTTTAATGCATTATAATATTTACTTATCTGTAGTTATAGCATTTAAGTGTATGATGATTTATAACACAATGAACACAATGCATCCACTTAACGGATTATATTTCCCATAATTATAATGTATTATAAGTCTCATATCTTGCCATTGTTAACTTGTTACTTTACTTAAAGCAGACAAATACCACATAAATAATAACAACGACAACAACAACAATAATAATAATAATAAATAAAAACAATATTTTTTCTTAAACAGCCATAAGATCAGATATTTGATCAGATGAATGTGTAATATGGCACATTTGCTTTAACCATATTTAATGTAATATCAGTAAAATAGTAAGATACTGTGCAGATCTTAAATAAATAATGTCAAGATATGAGATTTATAATCCATTATAAATTAAGTGTATTTAAAATGGTGTTCATTGCGTTATAAATAATCATACTCATAAACGTTATAACCACAAATAAGTACGTTTTATAATTGTTATGATTATTTATTAGATGAAACAACATATTATATGATTTTTTTTATAATGCACCATGCATTCATTATAATGCATTAAGAATACCCTTATAATGTGTTATAAATACAGGCTTCATAGAAAGTGTTAGCAAAAGTATTTGTTTTTCATGAGACTTTGTGACCTTTCCTACAAATATGTACTTTACACTACACTTCAGTTCAGAAAGTGAAAAAAATAGACAAAATGACAAAAATAGATTTTTGTAACGTTATGATATTGATTTGGGGGAAAAAATCAAAAGCAAAACGTTTGATAAAAACTGTTAGGGAGTGGAAATGGTTATTGAGCCAATATAGTGCTCCTCTGCAGCCATCTACTGGTTGTAGTGGTGATTTGATGTCTTTTTTAATTTTAAAGTAAAAGTGTTAGTTTTCCTACATCATATTTTAGTTTTACAAATGGTTTACAAATCTTTGAAGAATGAATAAAATATGTTTTTGGTCATCGCATTAAAAATAAAATTTAAATTGTATAGTATTCAGACTTATGAGCTTTAAATTGCTGGAAAAGGGTGCGTTAAGTACTGGAAGTTCCTTGAAAAGTACTTGAAAAGTCCTTCATTCTGTCTAATTTGCTGCGTTCTGATCAAAGCTATATGTGATTCTTATTTGGACGCAATGTTGTCAAGTCGAGAGAGTAAGATTTGATGACGTCAGCAGAGTTCGCCATACCTTGGCTTTCGGTAAATTCTTGCCTAAAAATAACCGTTTATAATTCAAATGTTATTTATTTATTTTTTCATTTATTTTGAAATATATAGCTCCCAAGCAAATGGCCGTTCATTCCGCATGCATGTGCTGTACTTCATCCATTCACGAGAACCTGTTCTCCTCATTACAGCTCTAGAACACCACTTCCAATATAAAGCATGAAAATACAGGGAATTTCATTAAAAATTAATAATATACCTACATTACAATAAATTGGTAATTATTAACAATAAAATAACCATTAAATAAAATATTGATGCCAATAAACAGAATAAAATATCACATTAAGTTTTATTATGCTTTTGGGTTGTATGAATTTGATTTGAATTTGAATTGATTTGACTTTTTCTTAGAATTGCCTGATATAAACTCTAAATTTCTTCATAAATTATTACATTTCTTCATAATTTTATGAATGTGAATTTAATGACTCAAAAAGACTGATTTCCAGGGCATTGTTTTCTTGTATCACGGCGACCTGTAAATGAAACATTTTTGCTATTACATATCATAATTTTATAATCAATCATTCCTATTTGTGCAGCATATGTCATAAGTTATTGTACAGTTGTGAGAACACACTCACGTTTGCCAGCGTTCACATTCCGCATCACTTCCTCTTTAGGAGTTTGAGACCAACTCAATGTCACGTCTGTCAATCCTCTATCAGCCAGAGCAGATCCCAACTGGAAATAACATTCATAGTAAACTGTTTAGATCAGAATATGACAAGACATTCAGATCTTCCTCTTATATTTTCTTGTGTCATGTCCCAAACTGTGCTTTTGTAATTGTTCATGCTGTAAATAGTTTGACTGAATAATCAATAGGTGATTGGCATTCCTGTCAGTGAACCTTTGTATTAAAATATAAAACAGTTCTTTCTTTGTAAATGCAACTGCACTGCAGGAGATCAACAGCTGATTTTGTTGATTCATAATATTTAACAATGCAATTAGTGTTTGTTTTCTCATCACTTGTTACTTTTTTTCTCACCTGCTTCAGAACGATTTCTGTTATTGTAGAGTCTGTCAAATCTTTGCTGGAGTGAAACATCAGTTTTACAAATGATCTTTTTAAACAGGGACCTAGAAAAATATATTCATATATATATGTAAATTCATAAAAAATCCCAAGAATATGGTTCCCTTTCGAATGTTCTCTCACGCT
Source organism: Sinocyclocheilus anshuiensis (assembly GCF_001515605.1). NCBI lineage: Eukaryota > Metazoa > Chordata > Actinopteri > Cypriniformes > Cyprinidae > Sinocyclocheilus > Sinocyclocheilus anshuiensis. The sequence goes on from NW_015554134.1 coordinate 262,564, forward strand.
ATGTATGGGCAAACTCCTGTTTACACTGGTACTGAAGCCTGATTTGTTTACGTTTGTGTAGCTGCACAAACCAATGGCGTTCTAGCCCGCCAGAATGGGTGGAGCCAACCTCTATATAAGTTGGCTCGGAGTGCCATTTCATAAGAATATTCTCCTTCAGTGACGAGGATCCTCTTTGGTGACACTGGACTACGAAGCCGAAGAAGAAGGAAGAAGCTCAGCCTTCAGCTCGTCGGCGTCAAAGAGCCCCAGCAGAGGAAGAGGCCAGAAGCCTTCCCCTGTGGCTATCCGGCGCACTAAAAGAGCAAATTTCTTAGCGACTGGGAAGCCCTGCATGATGCAGAAGGGAGCAGTGAGTGCGTCGCTGTAACAACGTCCGTAGATCGGGAAGAAGGAGGCAGGAACCGGCGAACATTTAAGTCAAGTCAAGTCAAGTCACCTTTATTTATATAGCGCTTTTAACAATACAGATTGTGTCAAAGCAACTGAACAGCATTAATTAGGAAAATAGTGTCAATAATGCAAAATGACAATAGTAAACACAAATTTTTCAGTTAAAGACAGTTCATCATTGAATTCAGTGATGTCAACATCCAGCTCAGTTTAAATAGTATCTTTGCAATCAAGTCAACAGTATCGCTGGAAATGAAGTGTCCCCAACTAAGCAAGCCAGAGGCGACAGCGGCAAGGAACCAAAACTCCATCGGTGACAGAATGGAGAAAAAACCTTGGCCAAAGAGATGTGTCTTTAATCTAGATTTAAACATAAAACTTTAATAAACAAATCAACAAACACAAAACGAAAGTAAAAGCGGCAGCTCCTCAAACAGCTGAGAGGCTCTCACTCACGGTTGCCATGCGATGGTACTGGACATCTTTGGTGGATGGCCCGACGCTCCTCCTCCAGCCTCCTGGCGAGCGGTGCCGACTCCTCCGCTCCCTCTTGGACGGCAGCCAATGAGCTCCGCCAGCAAGCTCTCTGTCCCACTGGCGGTCTCCGCTCCTTCCTGCTGCCCGACCTCCTCAGCACCGCGATCCCCCTCAGCAGCGAGGGCTCTCTGACAATGTGTCCCTCCTTCCTCCCGGGTTTCGGCACCAATGTAACAGCGTTCGTAGATTGGAAAGAAGGAGGGGGGAACCGGCGAACATTTAAACATGACACTTTAATAAATAAATAAATAAACAAACACAAAAATGAAAGTTAAAGCAGCAGCCCCTCACGGACGACTGCAGCATAAAACATAATGAAACAACAACATAAAATCCAGGCCTGGTCCTCTCTCGTCTTTCACTGTCGTTACTCCTCCTTTTATCCTTCCGGAGCTCCTCCATGGGACTCAAGACCACTGAGTGGCGCAGGTGTCGCTCATTATCATTTACTCCACCGGCCACGCTCTATTCGCACGGCCCTCGGCCCCACCCCACTCGTCACAGTCGCCTGTCTGGGCAGCGCCCACGCAGAGACTGCGCTCTCACTGAGACGGAATGCTCTCACTGAGAGTATGAGTCTCGCTCTTCTCCACTCTGTATTGCTGACAGCTTCATATTTGTGTGTGAACCGCTGAGGCTGCGCTCACTGAGACGGGCTGCTTTCACTGTGAAAGCATGAGTCTGTCCCCGCTTCACTTTCGGATCGCTTTCTTCAACGAAGGCGACCCCTCCCCTCCCATTTCTCCCCTCTCAGCTGCCTTGGAGGAAGAAACGGAAAACTCAAGGGTTGAGCAATCAGGATTGAGTGATTCACGCCGGCACAGGTGCCGCGTGCTTCACTCTCCACGCTGCTGTTTGATTTGCTAGTGTGTTTTACATGTGAAGATCAGCACCCCTTGTCTGCTTTGAGCGGTTCGATCTTTTTAGGCGGTTCAAAGGAGAATGCTGTCACCAATGATTCTATATCGCTGACAGCTTCAGTTATGAGTGTGCCGCACGCCTGGGCCACACCCACACTGGGGCTGCGCTTACTGAGACGATCTCACGATGAGAGCGTGTATCTTGCTCTGCTTCGCTCACGGTTCCCCTTTTTCAATAAAGGCAGCACCACCCCTCCCGCGCTCACGTTCTCCCCTCCCAGTTGCCTCGGAGGATGAAACTGTGAAGTCGCAGAGCTGAGAAATAGGGCTGGAGTGATGTCACGCCGGCATAGGTCCCGCGTGCTTCACTCTTCCTGCAACACACTGATCCGCCAGTGTATTTTACACGTGAGGATTAGCGCCCCTCGTTTGCATCGAGCGGCTTTATCCTTTTAGACGGATGTAAAGATGCGCGCAGCATAGACTGGGTCATGTCCACGCCAAGGCTGCGCTCACGGGGGCTGACTGCTGAAAGAGCACTGACCTAACGAAGCACTTTTGAGAGGAAAAGGAAGGATCAGTTCTCGCTGAGGCTGGAACTCCCTCTAAGAAAGCTTGCGCTCGCTCTCCATCCCTTCCGTTCAACACTGAGTGATGGAAGTTTTATTCAAGCTGGGCACGTCCTTCAAGTTCAGTGCATGCCCAAGCAAACTACTGCTGATAGCGGACACATACAAAAGAGCATTTCTCCTCTCCTCACTTTCATGAAAGCAAGTTCCCCACCCTCATACGGCGAACTTCCATTCATAAAATTAGAACCTCTTGCCACCCGGTTCAAGGCTTGGGCACTTCGGTACGGGACAACAAAGCTCATGTTCTTCGGTCCAAAGTACAAATATTGCTTGCAAAAGCTACCGTGGAAATGGCACAGAGCAAACTTCCCAGCTCTTGAAGTACAAACATTGCTTGCAAAAGGTGCCGTGGAAACGGTACCTCTAGCGAACAGCGAGCCAGGCTTTTCAGCCACTACTTCGTCATGCCGAAGAAGGATGGCGGGCTCAAACCTATTCTAGATCTCAGACTTCTGAATTGCTCGCTTATCAGATGGCCATTCAGGATGTTAACTTTGAAACAGATCCTCGCATAGGTTTGTCCCGAGGACTGGTTTCTGACAGTGGATCTGAGAGATGCATACTTTCACATCCACATAACCCCCCGCCACAGACCGTTCTTGAGATTCGCGTTCGTGGGATTGACCTATCAGTACACAGTTCTATTTGGACTGTCTCTAGCCTCTTGCACTTTTACTAAGTGCATCGACATTGCTCTTTCCCCACTGAGACAGATGGGAATCGGCATCCTCAATCCTCAATGCCAGGATGCAGCATGGCTTCCGGCTCGGCCTAATGGCAGCCGCCTCCTCTGTGATTCCTCTAGGCCTGCTTCATATGCAGTCTCTTCAATTTTGGCGCAAAGCCCATGTCTCGTCCCATGCCTGGCGCCTGGGCCGGTTTTACATCAGGGTGACCCATCGCTGTATCAAAGCTGTGGCCCCTTGGACAACTTCTTGCCTATTCCAACCATGTGTGCAGTTGGGACTGACCTCCAGGAGGAAGATAGTTACGACGAATGCCTCCAACACTGGTTGGGGGACTCTGTTAGAGGGCTATCTGGCATTCAGCTCCTGGTCAGTCTATGAGCGGCGCCTCCATATCAACTGCCTGAAAACCTTCCTGCCAGCCTTAAGGGGGCACAACGTCCTGGTCAGATCGGACAACATGACGGTGGTAGCCTATATCAACCACCAAGGTGGTCTCAGGTCACGTTCCCTTTACAGGATGGCTCAACGCCTCCTACTTTTGGGCACAGAGCAAACTCCTCTAATTCAAGAACCTTGGGGCAGACATGCTGTCCAGAGGCAATGTAGCTCCGGGAGGATGGACACTACATTCTCAGACGGTTCAGGAAATCTGGTCTGTCTTCGGAAGGGAAGAGGTCAACCTCTTTGCCTCAGAAGACAACTCTCATTGCCCAAATTATTTCTCCATGCAGCGAGATGCGCTGGCCCATGATTGGCCCAGCTTTTGCCTGAGTGCCTTCCCCCCCGATTGCCCTGCTTCCTCAGGTCATCAGACAGGTCAGGAAAATCGGTTGCTCAGTCCTCCTGGTGGCCCCACTTTGGAAGAACCAAACTTGGTTCCCCGAGTTAGTGCAGCTGTCAGCAGCTGCCCCGTGGCAGATACCATTATGGAGGGTCCTTCTCTCGCAGGTGAAAGGCATGATTTGGCACCCCCGGCCTGAGCTGTGGAGACTTCATGTCTGGAGCCTCGACGGGAGTCTATACAGGCATGAAGCCTGGACCCAGTTTCTTGTAACGTCCCACAACTTTTGAGCAATAGTTGCTGGACAACGGGCGCGCCCCTTCCACGCTCAAATTTTGTGGCAGCTATTGCAGCAAATCATTCCCTCAAAGCTGGCCAGTCAATCGGCAGAAACAACTTGGTCTTTAAGTTCTTGAAGGGAGCCCAGAGATTCAATCCTTCTCGTCCTGTGCCGACGGGGCCCTTCCCTTTGAGCCGCACGGAATTTGTCTATTTAATCTGCCTATTTCTCCCCAAGGGTGGAAATTATTATATAAACTCAGTTTGGCTCATGTTCTTTAGGAGTCCTTAACCTAGTGCTCCAAGACTGGGCTCGCTCCATTCTGCCGACCTGCGGTCCATGTCGATTAAGACCGCTCTCCTTATGGCATTAGTGTCAGTCAAGCGACTGCGTGACTTGCAGGCACTGTCAATCAGTGCCTCCTGTCTTGATTTTGGGCCTAATGACTGTAAGGTCGTCCTCAAGCCAAGACAAGGCTATGTAAAAGTCAGTTTAGAGCCCAGGTAATTACCCTTCTAGTACTCCCCTCTGCAGACGGTGAGCAGGGTCCCAATACACTCTGTCTGGTTAGGGCTCTTAGAGTGTACGTTGAGTGCTCTGGTCTTTTCAGACAAACAGAGCAGCTCTTTGTCTGCTTCGGAGGCCGCAGTAAAGGGCTGCCGGTTACAAAGCAGAGACTTTCCCGCTGGATAGTAGATGCTATAGCCTTGGCTTATGCCTCAGAAGGCTTGCAATGCCCTATCGGGGTGAGGGTCCATTCCACCATAGGAATGGCCTCCTCCTGGGCGTGGCCAAGCAGAATTTCTATAAATAAGATTTGTCCGGCTGCCAACTGGTCGTCGACCGTCCACATTTGCCAGATTCTATTATTTAGACGTCCCTACCCTGCTGGCATGGATTTGTCTGTTTTATCTAGCTATTTCTCCCTTAGGGTAGAAATAGCTATATCTGCAGTCCTCAGCGGTGCTTGGGAGTCAGTTTGGCTCATGTTCTTTAGGAGTCCTTAACCTAGTGCTCCAAGACTGGGCTCGCTCCATTCTGCCGACCTGCGGTCCATGTCGATTAAGACCGCTCTCCTTATGGCATTAGTGTCAGTCAAGCGACTGCGTGACTTGCAGGCACTGTCAATCAGTGCCTCCTGTCTTGATTTTGGGCCTAATGACTGTAAGGTCGTCCTCAAGCCAAGACAAGGCTATGTAAAAGTCAGTTTAGAGCCCAGGTAATTACCCTTCTAGTACTCCCCTCTGCAGACGGTGAGCAGGGTCCCAATACACTCTGTCTGGTTAGGGCTCTTAGAGTGTACGTTGAGTGCTCTGGTCTTTTCAGACAAACAGAGCAGCTCTTTGTCTGCTTCGGAGGCCGCAGTAAAGGGCTGCCGGTTACAAAGCAGAGACTTTCCCGCTGGATAGTAGATGCTATAGCCTTGGCTTATGCCTCAGAAGGCTTGCAATGCCCTATCGGGGTGAGGGTCTATTCCACCATAGGAATGGCCTCCTCCTGGGCGTGGCCAAGCAGAATTTCTATAAATAAGATTTGTCCGGCTGCCAGCTGGTCGTCGACCGTCCACATTTGCCAGATTCTATTATTTAGACGTCCCTACCCTGCTGGCATGGATTTGTCTGTTTTATCTAGCTATTTCTCCCTTAGGGTAGAAATAGCTATATCTGCAGTCCTCAGCGGTGCTTGGGAGTCAGTTTGGCTCATGTTCTTTAGGAGTCCTTAAATGTTCAGAGACTGGGCTCGCAGAGCAGGTCGTTCTGTATCTGCTCATAGCACGGCATGATTGGATGCGTTCCCCATACACAACGTGAGAGAACGTTCGAAAGGGAGCGCTCAGGTTACTGACGTAACCTCGATTCCCTGAGATAAGGGAACAAGCGTGG
>NW_015554134.1:268944-295017 GCF_001515605.1 Sinocyclocheilus anshuiensis
CGGCCTCTTTGATAGATTCTATATTTAGACGTCCCTGCCCTGCAGGCATGGATTTCTGTTTTATCTACCTATTTCTCCCTTAGGGTGGAAATAGCTATATCTGCAGTCCTCAGCAGTGCTTGGGACTCAGTTTGGCTCATGTTCTTTAGGAGTCCTTAACCTAGTGCTCCAAGACTGGGCTCGCTCCATTCTGCCGACCTGCGGTCCATGTCGATTAAGACCGCTCTCCTTATGGCATTAGTGTCAGTCAAGCGACTGCGTGACTTGCAGGCACTGTCAATCAGTGCCTCCTGTCTTGATTTTGGGCCTAATGACTGTAAGGTCGTCCTCAAGCCAAGACAAGGCTATGTAAAAGTCAGTTTAGAGCCCAGGTAATTACCCTTCTAGTACTCCCCTCTGCAGACGGTGAGCAGGGTCCCAATACACTCTGTCTGGTTAGGGCTCTTAGAGTGTACGTTGAGTGCTCTGGTCTTTTCAGACAAACAGAGCAGCTCTTTGTCTGCTTCGGAGGCCGCAGTAAAGGGCTGCCGGTTACAAAGCAGAGACTTTCCCGCTGGATAGTAGATGCTATAGCCTTGGCTTATGCCTCAGAAGGCTTGCAATGCCCTATCGGGGTGAGGGTCCATTCCACCATAGGAATGGCCTCCTCCTGGGCGTGGCCAAGCAGAATTTCTATAAATAAGATTTGTCCGGCTGCCAACTGGTCGTCGACCGTCCACATTTGCCAGATTCTATTATTTAGACGTCCCTACCCTGCTGGCATGGATTTGTCTGTTTTATCTAGCTATTTCTCCCTTAGGGTAGAAATAGCTATATCTGCAGTCCTCAGCGGTGCTTGGGAGTCAGTTTGGCTCATGTTCTTTAGGAGTCCTTAAATGTTCAGAGACTGGGCTCGCAGAGCAGGTCGTTCTGTATCTGCTCATAGCACGGCATGATTGGATGCGTTCCCCATACACAACGTGAGAGAACGTTCGAAAGGGAACGCTCCGGTTACTGACGTAACCTTGGTTCCCTGAGATAAGAGAAGGAGCATTGTGTCACTTGCCGTGCTTTAAGCAGCACACGAATCGATGACTGCCACTTTAGTCGAATGATTCTGATGAAATGGCGCTCTAAGCTGACTTATATAGAGGTTGGCTCCACCCATTCTGGCGGGCTAGAGCGCCATTGGTTTGTGCAGCTACACAGACGTGAACAAATCAGGTTTCAGTACCAGTGTAAACAGGAGTTTCCCCATACACAACACTTGTTCCCTTATCTCAGGGAACCAAGGTTATTTAAGTAACCGGAGCTTTTGCACCCTACAAATGAGCTTGCATTTATTAAAACTTATCCACGCTCCTCACTGCGTCATATTGACAAAAATGTGATGATGTGAACACATTATACATTATAAACCAGTATATTATAGATATATTATAAACCAATTTTACTGATGTATACCTTCTCCATAGACCTTCACCTCACACAGAGTGAGTATCTTCATGTCTCCAGGAACGATCAGATTCATGTAACGTCCCTCCATCCCATCACACGAGTAGCTGTAGGACTCACCTGCTGGAATAGCAGGAATAACAGCACATCTACAGACAGAAAGAGATGAGGGATATAAAAAATTGTGTCATATCTGCATTAATCCTTCACATTTATGCTTGACATCCCATGCTCTTTCAACCTCAAGTTTCTCACATGGGATTGCTGGTGCCGTTATTCTCCAAAGAGTTTCCGATGCGAATCTCTGTTCCGTTTAATCGTTCTGCACAGCAGTCTTTTCTATTAGTGATGACCACTCTACTAACTCTGTAAATATGAAGCAGATCCAGCCTCCACCACGGGTTAGTCTCATTAAGGGTTGAGGAGCATCCCGTATACAACTGTTGGAGACCTCGATCAATGGCCTTTTCAGCAAACCAGTCCTCAGATGTTGACGACTGTATAGCAGCTCCAGCTACTGCTAGATTTTCTAAAAAATTGATGGAAAAAAATGTCATGACTTGTCTTGATGCACAAAGTTCGCAGCAGAGGGAAAGATTTTTGAGGAACCACGACTGGAGGTGAAAGGAGTTCCCTTTCAGTCGGTCACTCTCAACGTCACGTTGGATGACCGACGAATTGGGATCTCGCTTAGAGGGACAAATCTACTTCGAGTGTAAACTAAACGAGCCAATGCACATTGGCATGCGATTATTTCATCCAGCTGCCGCTGATGACAGCGTGAGTATAAGTAGGCAGCAGATGCAGCGCATATTCAGCTTTTCGCTTCGGAGCCGAGCGGTTCTATCATTCTGCTCCTGACCAAGTTCTACAGTAGTACAAACTACAGTCAAGCACGCTCTTCCCGCCACCTCCTCCTCTGGAGTCAGAAGCATCTGAGGTCGCTTCGTACTGTTCACATTCCTGGGCTGCTCAACCGGGCAGGCGACGAGCTGTCTCGAGCTGCGCTCCCGGGAGAATGGCGACTCCATCCCCAGACGGTCCAGCTGGTTTGGAGACGCGAAGTCGCTGGGGAAGCATGACCTGGTTATCAGGTTCTTTAAGGGGGCGAGAAGGCTAAATCCTCCACGGCCCCCCTCTATACCCTCTTGGGACCTGACTCTAGTGCTCACAGCACTACAGCAGGGCCCATTTGAGCCTTTGCAGATGGTCGAGCTGAAATTTCCAGGGAACGAGGGTTACCATACGTAACCGAGACGTTATTACTGCATCAACTACCCTCACCAAACTGAATTGTGAAAATTATGATTTTGTGTTTCTTTATAGTACGTTTTAAGTATGGCATGTTAGTACATGAAGTATATATTAATGTAGAATATTGAATATAATGCTCTACAACAATGAATTACCTGCCAAATACCCATAGACTTCAACCTCACAAAGAGTAAGAATCTTCCAGTCTCCAGGAATATGAATAATCATGTAACGTCCGTCCAATCCATCACATGAGTAGTTGTTGGACTCACCTGCTGGAATATCAGGAACAACAGCACATCTACAGACAGAGACACATGAGGGATATAAAAATACTGTCATATCTGTTTCAGTCCTTCATATTTGTGCTTGACGTCTCGTGTTCTTTCAACCTCAAGTTTCTCACATGGGATTGTTGGTACCGTTGTTCTCCAAAGAGTTTCCGATGTGAATCTCTGCTCCGTTTATCTGTTCAGCACAGCAGTCTTTTCTATTAGTGATGACCACTTCACTAACTCGGTAGACATCACGCAGATCCAGCCTCCACCATGGGTTAGTCTCATTAAGGGTTGAGGAGCATCCCGTTCACAACTTTTGAAGACCTCGATTACCATCAATGGCCTTTTCAGCAATCCAGTCTGCAGATGTTGACGACTGTATAGTGGCTCCTCCTATTGCCCGATTTCCTGTAAAATTAATAAAAACCCGTTGTGACCCATGTTTATGCACAATTCGTATAAGATTTGAGAGCAACAGTGGAGGAGATGATGGTGAAGCATGTAATTTGTGCACCAACTAGCCTACTGTTACCAAACGGAATTACAGACACAATGACTTTTTGTCTAAATACGTTCTTCACAACTATATACAAAATAATTAGACGTCCCTAGTTACTCATTACATCATTAGTATCAACAACCTGGTGGAAATATTACCAATATCTTCAATAACAACCATTTGGAATAAAAAGAAAGTTGACTGTTTATTTGTTTGACAAATGTGGACTGTTTAACATGATAAATCAACATAATTTTTTTAATTCCCATATTAATATTTTCACCACTTTGTGGTTAGCATTATATTCTCAAGCCCCACATTTATCAGAATCATCTGTACATAAGATGCCAATAAAGCATGAATACTGTCATACTGGTTACAGGGCCGTCGCTAGGAATTCTGGGCCCTGTGCACTGAATTTGCTATGGGGCCCCCTCAAAATCACGTTCGGTGGAGGGGGGTGGGGCAGTGGTATGAGTTGCAATCTGGGGGATGGACTGGGGTTTAAAATTTTGCCCTGGAGAAATCGAGCCAATCCGGCCCACAAATTCCCTCTTGAATGTTTTGATGGGTCATAGGGCCTTCAATTGGAGTAAATAAATTAATACATAAAACAGGACAAAAACGAATACTGATAGATGTTACTGAATTCACGACAAATGCAACGAACTTAATAATACATTTTTGTCACATAGAAAAGCACTTGACAGTAAAGCATTGATTTTGAGCTAGACTGCTGGAAAGTTACTGCTAATAAATTCTGTCATCATTTCCTCACCCTCATGTTGTTACAAATGACTATCTTCTGTTGAACACAAAAGAAGATTTTGTAGAATGCTACCAAACCATTTTGGTTACCCTTGATTTCTACTGTATAGACAAAAATTTATTGAATTTCTCAAATTATGTTCCACAGAAGAAAGAAATTCATACAGGTTTGGAATGACATGATGTTGAGTAAATGATGACAATTTTCATTTTTGGGTGAATCTCCCTTTAAGAACTTTATTATTTGTAAATAATAAACACCTAATTTATATAAGACACTGATATTTATCTTTAATCAGGCCCTTATATAATTAACATTTTACTTAAATGAAAATTCATTAGAACCTAACATCTAAAAAGAAGTTCTTGTTTAAAATGCAGAGTTTTCCAATATACCTAATTGTTGTGGCTGTTTTCAGCCAGCATTACTACAGAAACTTTAGTGTTCTCATATCACACAACTGTATAACAATTCTGTGTCACATCTGAATGGATCAAGCGACTTGCGCTGTTTATCACTTATAAATCGTGGCAGAAGCACGGCGCTGTGCGGGTGACTGATCCCGCTCTGCTTTGACGTGCGGCTGGCGGATGCATCGGGTAGCGCTGATTCACACTTTTGGAGTATTTGCTTTATGTGGTTTCGCATGCGCTGTAATTTAAAAACAGCGCCTAATATCGGGGAGGTCTCCCTCGTTTCGGCGATCGGCCCACTACTTGAATGGAATGTCCCGGTGCTCCCGATGGCCAGTATCTATGTAACTATGCGTTTAAAGCAAGTTTCTAAAAAAAGGTATTTATTACATTCAATAAAGTGCTCTACAACAACGAATTACCTGCCAAAGTCCCGTAGACTCCAGCTTCAGCAAGACTAAGAGTCTTCTGACTTCCAGGAATATGAACAACCATATAACGTCCCACCATCCCACCGCATGAGAATGTGGCCGTGGCACTGTTTCCAAGAGTAGAAATCACACCACATCTACAGACAGAAAAATCATCTGTTATCCATTTCTGTTCATCCTTCACTTCAGCCACAGAAATCAAATCAAAAGAAAGAAATCCTCACATGGTGTTGCTGTAAATGTCAAGAAAGTTCCCGATGCGAATCACTGCTCCGTTTATCCTGGAACCAAGGCTTGGTCTATTAGTGATGGTGACTCTGTTCACTCTGTATACTTTCAGTAGATCAACTCTCCACCACGGGTTGGTCTGATCATTAGTGTGGGTCCAGCTGGTCAACGATCCATCAAGAGCCAATTCAGGTCCAGAGCCAGCGTAAGTTGACGACTGGCTAGATTTGCCCCATAGTGCTACATTATCTGGAAAAAATTCATGGATAAAGGTCAATAAGAAGTCATCTACTACTGCAGAAGACTTTTACCAAACTAATCTTTATTACTCATCATCAGCAACATGTCCACCACAGGGTCAGAAATTAAGGGTTAAGGGAGCAAAACAGTTACAGATATTTTAAACGCAAAGGTAAAAAATTATTATTACTTTTTTATTATTTTGGATAACAAACATCAGTTTCACCACTCTCGTCTCTCCATCGAACTTCAAACACATTCCAAAGAGTAGTAAATGACCTCCGGTGCCAGGCACCAATGGCCTGGCTGACCAGTAAACTACCCCCATGCTCACAATACACATAACACACACACCAAGACTTTTTCTTTATTTTAGACTACAATTAATCAGTTACATATGTATCTGGTATATGCATGTGTTGTTTGTATGTTTCCTTATTATATTAGCCTTGTTACCACTCGTTATTTGTATTAGTTAAGCTCTAAACGCTCATATTCAGGTGTACGAATGTATCTCTGGTTTAATATCTTCTAGATGTTTCTTTCTTGGTATCAAAATGATCTGCTCTTTATTCCTCAAACAATGATGTACAGTATGTGATTGTAAAATGCATCATACTATTTGTACTATATTTTGGGTAAAACTGCACCAGTCCTCCACACCCAGCCATAAACATGCAAATGGGCCATAAAGGGAGACAAAGAAAACTTCTCCCGCTCAAAAAATCACTCCTGATATTGGCTATTCCACCCAAAAGGTGGGTGTGGATAGGAACTATCAAAAGTTATTAACTCAGACTAATCTTTGCTCAGAAACCTTTCTTCTTGAGACGGACACTATCCAAGACTCCTCAAAACTCTCCTCTTGAGTTTGATTTTCCGGCAGTTTTTATCTTCAAGTAACTTTGTCGATCCGCTGTGGACTTTACTATCTTCAGAAGAACCAGAGGAAAACCTCCAGCTCACTCCTAAAGAACTCAAGAACCTCTGTTGTCTTAAAGCATCAGGACTCTTGTTCAGCAACAAAGCCAATGCAAGTAACTGTTTACAACTATTTAGATGCGTGTTTAAGTTTGAGCCCCTTTTTAAGGTGATTTTTGATTCTTTGATGATTCTCATTAGGTTGTGGTTAATTGATGTGAAATACTGCCATTCTTTTGCTCTTCTCTCTCTCTTCCTTACTTTCCTTCTTTCTGTATATATGTGTTTTGCTTAATTTAGTTGTGTGTTAGCTATAGTTTCATTTATTAAATCCCTTATATTCACAATTGATTGTCTCTGTCTCTGTGTGCAGCTCACAATTCGGAGTCACTGAATGTTGATCTTTGCTACATGCTTATTATTAATTATAACCAGTTATAATTAATTATAAATATTTCGCTTTTGAGATAATTTGCTACACTTAGTATAATTCTAACCTTGCCCTATATATCATGATGGGTTTGGTATGTTATATTATAATAAGAGCAGTATAATCTGACATAAAAACTTTGTAAAGGCTGTTCCTGAAAGATCAATTTTGGAGGGAAATATTGTCTGTTAATAAGAAGTTAATTTTCTGACTTTAGTGTAGGGTATCAGACCGAATCTGACAATTTAAGATTTGATAAAGAACAGTCGAAACACGAGGAGCCGAATTCCACAGAGGCCCAATTAGTCTATCCAGTATCAGGAAACTATAGCTAACAAGACTATAAAACTGGTCATCGAACTGCATCAGAGCTTCATTACAGCACTAAATATCTAAGTACTTTTATATCTGACCGTTTAACAGACAAAACAGAACAAAAGTGTTAAAACACTGAAGGTTTCTTACCTTCTTGTCCACGTGCCATTTCCTCAATCAATAAAAACTCTGTGGGAAAAAAAAGTGAAACAACCGGGTTTTGTTGAATCAAATTTGAATTAGCATTTTCAATTTAATTCACCTTGATATTGCCACTAATAATTAAAAACATTGTCTGAATGATAATGGAAACATAATGCATTGATCTACGTAATGACCATGTTGGATGAAAACATTGACACATTAATAATACAGATAATTATTAATGTGTGTCACAGTTGGTTTTGGGTTAAATTGGTTCCTGTCATGTGTTTCCTTTGACCCTGTCATGTAATTTTTGCCATGTGGTCTTTTTGTTCATGTGTCTTGTTTCTATTGGTTGTCTAGTTGATGTGTCATACTTTCATTGGTTGGTTTTTGTCATGTGACCCTATAGTTTGATATAAGTAGCCCTCGTGTTGCCATTGTTCCTTTGTCTAGCTTTGATGTTGTAACCCTGCTGTCGGAGTTGTTTTTGTCAAGCCATTGTCAAGTAGTGATGGGCAGAGCGAGGCTTCATGAATCACTGAAACAGTTCGGCACATTTGCTTCAACTGTGTGAGGCTTCAAAACAATCTGACACCCGTCTCCACTTTGACACCTAGTGGTCACTTGCACGTGTTGCTCTGCCTTGACTACGATTTACGAATGATAACCTACATGTTGTTTATAGCCCTATTCACACGGGATTAGTATTATCTGGGGACCTTGTATGATTTTGAAATTACCCCCCCACATCTGAATTTCGTGTGGTGCATTCGCACGGGATAAGCGAAGCCTGTGATTTTACTCGAATTTACTGACTTATCTCTCGGATACCCGGATGTCAAGGCTTTGAGAGTCCCGCTCTATGGTCCAGATGGATTTAAAAAAAAGAAACTAATATAGTTTCGTGCGCTGTCATTTACATTTCACCAGGTTAAAATAATATCTCAAGCTTTATGCTTGATTTATTTGTAACAGCTTTCTCTTTCTGCAAATTGTATGGTGTAGCGATATGATGACAGCACCCAAAATACTATCAAACACTCCAACACAGCTCCATTCTTAGCGAAAGATGGATAAAAAGGCGCACAGCAAACAAAAACCTCGAAAAACGATATACGACCCGCCAAATGCTGGCCGAATCACAGAGATGCCGATTCGCACGGGACTAATATTATCACAGGACCTCGGTGTTCGGCGAAATATGGTAGGTCATTTGCGGGGGAATTTTTACTTTACAAATTACAGACATGGCCGATTCGCACGGGATTAAGATCACAGACAACGCAATTATTACAAATGACTGGAGGTCACCAGGTAATACTAATCCCGTGCGAATAGGGCTTATGTCAAACAATAAAGTGTGTCCACATCATTGTAAGAGCAATTAAATTATTTTTCTTTTTTATAGTTCTATTTTTTTATTTGATTAGATTTTTTTTTTTAAATAATGTGTTGAGTTTTTAACGTGTCTGAAAACTACATGATATTGATTTTGTAACCTTTAAGCTCCTCATTGAGAATAATTATAGGTTATATTGGTCATAAAAAGTGAACATTAATAAAAGAAATCAAGCCATGATGTGTCACATTTGTTATATTGTGAGATTTTTATTTTGCCGCCTGTTGGTCGAAACACTTGTGAACCACACCGAAGCTTTATTTAGCCGTTGTCATGTGACATTGGTGTTTTGAATCACACTTCGGAGCAGTGTTTCGAAATATCTATGCTTCGGGATCTCGACACTGCTTCGAAACGTCAGTTTCGCCTCAGCCATCCCTATTGTCAAGTCAAGCCTGTTGTCAAGTCAAGCCAAGCCTGTTCGGATAATGTTTTGTGTCGTCGTTGTAAATAAACTGCACTTTGGTTCACTACACTCGCCTACAGTTGGACTCATTACAGAAAGCTAGACCACCACAATGAACCCAGCAGTTCATCTCCTGTGCCTTCATCAAGGCAATCACTCCTAGAGTTGAGTATCGAAAATCGATTCCAATTTCAGAATCGGATACTTAAGGTCAGGAATCGGATACTTTTTGTAAAATAAAAATGTCGATTCCGCCTATCAATTCCTGTGTGCGCATCTTTTCCTTTTTTTCCCATCTGTGAGGACCCGACTCAGAATAGCGAGAAGGGTCCTGGCAGATTGCAATGTGCTCCAGTGTTTGGCTACACTTGCGATCAGTAAGTAACTGCTAGGTATAATATTTGTGATAAGCTAACATGTTGCAAGAGAGGTGTCACCACCAACATGACAAAGCACTTTAATTAAACAGATCGCGAACACGATTCAAACACCAACGTGATCTTTCCTAAATGACAAACCTTTGACGTGTGCGATCACAACAGTGTGATCAACTTTCTGTTCGTCCCTGTGTGATTTGAACATTAAAATCTATGTTCGCACCGCCACTGACCTAAAGAGAGCAGCTGTCATGTATATGAATGAAACAGCTTCACAAAGAGTCTTTTCAACCACACAGTATCATTATTTCTGTGTTACAATCATTCAAATAATCACAGAAGTACGGAGATGAAAGTTTATAGTTTGGATATGAACACTGATATGTAAGGTAGCGATCAAAATAGAGTAAATTTGTCTTTGAATCATTCATTCAAGAGATTCATTCAAAAACACTGATTCATCCAATAATGAAATGAGTAAATCTTTAGTGAGTCATTGAATCATTCATTCATAAATAACATGTGATTTTTGTAAAAAACAAAACATCTATAATTTATAAAAAAATAATAATTTAAAAATCCAAAATTGTGCAGCTCTATTTTGCACACAAACAGCTCTTAATCGAGTCCAGTTTTTAAGTAGCCTGCTGATTTTTGTTCATGGTATTCAGTTGCAACTAAATGTTTTGCAAAAAAAAGACAGAATAAATATTTTTGATATCTAAATGTTTGAATTAATTTTTTTAACCACACTGGCATTGAAACTGGGAATAGATAAGAATCGGAATCGATAAGCAGAATCGGAATTGATAAAATTCAAATGATACCCAAACCTAATCACCCCATTGAGGAGTATGTGGAGGACTTTTGTGGTTTGTCTCATCTTGTGGATTTTAATGATGTGACGCTTAAGGACGTTTCTTGTTTTGGTTTGAATGAACCCTTACGTTCACATCTTCCTGGAGGGAAAATTCACTGGTCCCTGGCTCAATACATCAACCATGCCTTGCTGCTTAATGGATCCTCATTTACTTTAGGAATTGCGGATGAGGAGCCCTGCAATCCTACAGTACCCACCACACTTGAACATTTTCACGTCCCGACCGTCATGTCTGGTGTTGTACACATCATGCCTGCCAGCCCAGGGCCTGCTCACATCATGCCTTTCAGCCCAGAGCCTCTGCACAAGATGGCTGCCACACCCGAGTGAGAATCAGAATCAGAATGAGCTTTATTGCCAGGTATGTTTACACATATGAGGAATTTGTTTTCGTGACAGAAGCTTCCACGGCAATATCCCCTGCCAAGATGGCCTCCATGCCTGAGTCTCGACCCATCATGGCTGCCATGATAGAGCCTAAACCCAGTATGGAGCTAGGACCAAGAAAGACAAGACTAATTGCTAGTGTTATGGATCCACTCATGATGTCAGTGAGAACGACTGGCATCCCAGTGGTCTCTACGCTCCGAAGCCTCACAGCCTTGGCACTCTCGGGCCCAGCGGATCTCCCTCTGTCTGCTGCGCTGCCCGTGATGGTGGTCGCCATTTTGTGTGTCTGGGCTGCACACTGCTCTCGTATCCATGAGTCTGCCCCAGAGGTGGCGGCGTCCACTTCTGAAATCTCTGCCTGTCCTGTCATGGCCATGGAAGCCATCTATGAACTCCCTGCCTGTCCTATCACGGCCAAGGAGGCCATCCATGAACTCTCTGCTTGCCCTGTCATAGCCAACAATGCCATCTCTGAACTGTACACCTGTTCTGTTATGGCCACAGAGAACATTGTTAATCTCTCGGTGACTTCTGTTGTAGTTCCGCATGATCCGCCGTGGTGGTTCCCTGCACCGTCTGTTCCACTGAACTGGTCATCTGCTCCACCGTGGGGATCTTTGGTCCCATCTGCTCCGCTGTGGTGCTCTTCAGCTCTGCCGGCTCCGCTCTGGCTCCTTGATTCTCCAGCTCTGATCTGGTGGTCTTCTGCTCCGCCTTAGCTCCCTGATCCACCGGCTTTGCCACTGCTCCATGGCCCAGGTCCTCCATTGTTCCACAGTCCTCCACTGCTCCACGATCCAGGTCCTCCACTGCTCCACGGCCCAGGTCCTCCACTGCTCCACGATCCAGGTCCTCCACTGCTTCACGATCCAGGTCCTCCACTGCTCCATGGCCCAGGTCCTCCACTGCTCCACGGCCCAGGTCCTCCACTGCTCCACGGCCCAGGTCCTCCACTGCTCCACGATCCAGGTCCTCCACTGCTCCATGTCCCAGGTCCTCCACTGCTCTACGGCCCAGGTCCTCCGCTGTTCCACGATCCAGGTCCTCCACTGCTCCATGGTCCAGGTCCTCCACTGCTCCACGGTCCAGGTCCTCCACTGCTCCATGGCCCAGGTCCTCCACTGTTCCAAAGTCTGCCACTGCTCCATGGTCCAAGTCCTCCACTGTTCCACAGCCTATGGTCTTCCACACTACTCTACAGTTCAAGCCTGCCATTCCTCCACAGCCCAGGCCCGACATTGTTTCACGATCCCGATCTTGTTCCCCTTCATGGACCTGGCCCTCCTCCCCGCCCCCTGGACCACCTCCACTCCACCACCCTCCTGAACTTTTTGGGTTTTGAGGTTTTGTTTAGAGCAGTAATGACACATCTTTACAATGTGTCAGTGGTTTCATGCAACATGGTCATCAAGCAGAAGAATTCAATCTAAAGTGGGACGAGGACACGTTCCTGTGAATCACTACCAGACATTCTGTACAAACACAGTCATAAAGACTGTTAAACCATTTAAATACACAAACGAGCAAATATTTAACATAAGATTTGTTTGGTAAAGTAGATCCAAAATAAATAAATAAATAAACTGAGAAAAATAATCCTAGAGATCAAGTATTTATTCATCAAGGATGCATTAAATTGATCAAATGTGCCAGTAAAGACATTTATCAGGGCTGCCAACTCTCACGCATTCAGTGCAAGACTCACGCAATTTCTCGCGCTCTATGAGTAGGTTGCAACAGCTGGTTGCCAAAGGAGGATTGGGGCTTCCCAAACTTTTGTTTTATTATTACGCCTTCAGCCTGAGACATTTGGCTCATTGGTCCCTCCCACCAGAGAGGGCCCCACCTTGGTTTAATGTTGAACAAGCTATCCTACCTCCCCTTCCACCACTACAATGCCTGTCCATTAAATTACCTCAAAAAAGTGCCGTCTCACTCAATAATCTCATCCCCAAACAATCTGGACGAGAATAGCAAAATATTTAAGTTTAACCCCTTCTTAAACACAGCTTCAAGCATTTGGTTGAATCCTAAGTTGTGTATCGGAAATTCAACTTTTCTCTAGAAGGAATGGATGGAGAAGGATATTTTGAAGTTAGAGGATGTTTATGAGAATGACACTTTGAAATCGTTCAGCCAATTAACCCAAACCTTTGGCCTTAATAAAATGCAATTTTAGAGATATTTACAGTTTAGACATCTATTATGTGGGACTTTTAGGACAAGTAGTCGAGCTCCAGAAGAGGATAATATTTTGTCTATAATTCTAACAACATATGGTAGAGGACACGAGGTTTCAGAATATTACAGATGGTTATTGGACAAGGTAGGGTGTAGTTTCCATTCAGCACTTAAAAAGGTCTGGAGCAAGGATTTGAATTGTACATTTAGTGATGAACACTGGATTAAAATCTGTCAAAATTGTAAAGTAATGTCAAGAAATCTTGGCGTACGACTTATACAATTCAAAATACTAAATTATTTTTATTGGACCCCGAGCAAGCTTTTCAGGCTTGGTCTGAAGGACTCTGCTGAATGTTGGTGATGTGAGAGCGAAGACGGAGACCTGATGCATGCTCTATGGTCCTGTTCGAAAATACAGGAATTTTGGTTTAAGGTTCATAACTATATTCAAGAAGTGTCAGGATGCTGCTATTCATTTTGTCCAAGTATTTATGTCTTAGGAGACCCGCTTTTATTAACTGCTGATGTTGAGATAACCGAGTGGATTCAAATAAGTATTATGATAGGGAGACAAATTATTATGAGGGGATCAGCAGGTTCACCATCTTTCCAAGAATGGGTTACAGAATTGGGGAAGGTGGCAGCGTATGAAAAAATGTCGTACAGATTACTTGAAAAAATAGATATTATAGGTACATATTTGGTATTTCTTGAGGATTCTGAGTAAAGTCCTTGTGGTGAGACAGTGTAAGAATCTAAATAATTTATTCTGTTGTATTTTGTGCTTTCTTTTCTTTTCATTTTGTTTATTTCATTTATTTGTGTTTATTGAATCTATGATAGCAATCTACATATAATTGTACCCGACACGTTGTTTGGGTGGGTAGGGGGAGGGGTTTATAAAACATTTAATTATTTATAAATTGAATGTATTGTTTGCCCATTGAAGAAAATTAAAATATGAATGATAAAAAAGAAAATATATTCACGTGTGGTTTAAAAAAACAGCTTAATTATAGACAAGCACGAATGTATGAAACAGCAACTGATGTAGATTATTTAGATTTGTTTGGCCAGATTTTAACACTTTATAATATGCTGTAAATCCACATTAGAGGATGAGATGAGTGTTAACATCTCAACAGTGTTGGGAAGGTTACTTTGGAAATGTAATAGGTTACAGATTACAAGTTGCCCTATTTAAAACGTAATGTAGCGTCTGGACCAATCAAACACACAATATATATTTTGTTAGCTATATTTAACAAATACTCTGTAACACCCCTCAGTTAACAAGCCATATGAGGACCTATGGACCCTTCCCCCGAAATGCGTAACACCCCAGGAAAGCATAACAGGCCTCTGGTTCCATGGCAACTAAGGCTGATACCACTGGTTTTATTGGCCAAAGGAATGCAAGCAGAGAAAACTCACACCTCATTTACCCTTAGGAAAATCACTGCCTTTTCCATAGGAAAAGTGCACAGTAGAAATGGACTCTTTTCTAATTAATCCATAGGAAAACCTTTCTTTGAATGAACACACATATCCTTCAGGTCATTGTGTATGTTGTCTTTGAGATTTTATACTGTTTTATGCAGGCTTGTGAAGGAAACACTCATTCCTGTCATCCTACATATATGTAACCCTACCATGTTTAGTATCTATGAATTAGTCTTCTGATGATCTAAACGAGAGTGTATATTATATGTTGGTACATAGGCAATATATTAGTGTCCTGAGAATCTTTAGTAATTTCGATTCAAGTTCCATATGCAAATTACCATGCTTTCACACAAAGGGTCATAAAGATCCCCAGTATGTCCAACCTCCCGCTTGGGATTTCAGCCTTTCTCATTGGACAAGCCATCTTGAGAGGCGTGAATCTTCTCCATTCATATTTCCCCATGAGCTGATTCGCTACAGTAATAAGTAGTGTAACTATTTCAATGACTTTATTAATGTAACTGATTACATTTGATTACTTTTTTTTTATTTCTAACTAATGTTTTCAACTGTAAATCATTTTGAACCCTTTAAAGAAGGCAGGGTTAACCTTACAGTGGAACTCAACACTGATTACTGTCAGACTTTCAAAATCCTTCATCACTTGAATTAAGATTATAATAATCTAATTTTAAAGCACAGCCACCAAAAAATCTGACTTTAGCACCACTTTTTTACTTTGAGATCGTTGTGAGGTTAAATACAGATTTAAAATCATAACAAGGTATAGTTAAATAGCTATGATACTGTTTTTGAAATCAAATCTTTGCATAGCTATGACAGGAAACACTAGCATCTAACAGTTCATCTTAAAAAAAAAAAAAACATATACATAAACCCAAAAAGGAAATAAAACAGTTATCGTATAAACGTGTCCTATTCATATTTTAGAGCAGTCAATGCAATTTGGAAAAGAAATCAATTAAATCTGAATGTGGGTGTGTGTGAAAATATTCAGATGTAACCCTGTTTGTAATCTTTAACATTTTCATAAGTAACTGTAATTTAATTACACGTTTTTTTCTCAGTAACTGTAACTGATTACAGTTACATTTATTTTGTAATTAAATTTTAAGCTACTCCCCAACACTGCATTTCAAAGGAAAACAGAATAGAAAACTCAGCATTAATATCAGTGTAAATCTAGTAAAATTTCAGATACATGAATATTGTACATTACCTAGTAAGATCCACAGGCACTTGTAGAGCTTCTTCATGGCTGATTAAAGGAGTCTGTCTTTCTTTAGGATGAAGAGTGTGAGTGATATACGTTTTATGGAGGATGACCTGTTTAAATGTGCATCACATGACCAATCTGATCTCTCCTCCCTTCAGGCAAACTCGACTGTCTCTCATGTTTCAAACAAACACACTGTATTTGTTTACCTTGTCCTAATGTCTATTGGATCAATGTGAATTTTGTGCACAGTTGTTGTTGGGTATATCTTTATTATCATCATGTAAATTGTACAAGAACATGCAAGAATTGCAGAACGGTGCAACACATATTATTCAGCACAGATTTTCAGGGAGTTTGTGCTGAAACTCCTGTCAGTTTACTAGTGTTGGGTCCGAGTCCACCTTGTTGAGTCTGGGTCGAGTCATAGTTTTTAATCAATTGAGTTTGAGTGGGAGACGTTTATTAATGCCTCTTTATCTTAATTTTATTTTGTTACTTATTTTTTAAATATTTTATATTACACATGACGTGGATTCGTCTGTACTCTGAACAATTTATCTGTCCAAAATGTCCGAGTCCGAGACTATCTGCTTCGTTACTCACCTGCCTTTTACTATTCGCATCAATGTCAATAAATATGCATGTTTTGGGTTTAAACAACCTTCTCATCAAGGAAGTCATGGCCTCCAGCACTTCATATGCTTCACTGTCCTTTCAGCAGTTTGCAGAGCCTGTGTTAAGTGAAAATAATGATGTCTTCACTGAAATCAAGACAATGATGTTTGCCTCCAAACCTACCACTGGCTCTGCACCCCTTTACCTAAATTCACTACTTCAGACCAGTGTTGGGCTCGTTACTCCAAAAATGTAATTTATTACTTGTTACTCCTTTCAAAAGTAATTTTATTACTTTCTGGCAACAATAGTTACACTATTACTTACATTACTTTTCCTTTACGCCCAAGAGCAGTTGTAATTGTGTGTCTTCCCCATAAAATACTACTAAAATGTTACTAACAATATATTTCTGTCTCATCATTTCACCAAAATCTACATTGGATCGCAGTCAGAAGTTTTTACAAACACTCGATGGTGATTGATGGTGACTTTTAAGTAAAAGTGTTGTATTAATTGTCATGTGTAGCTTGAAGCTGATTGTAGCTATAATTTCTCTGTTACCCATATATGATTATATTTCATGAAGTATTTTATCAAAATAAATCACGTAAGTTCATAAGCTTTTTAATGATAGTAATATAGTTTATATCGGGATCAGAGGGATGTGGATGGGCAAGCCGTGTAATGCCAGAGTAACGTAACGCCACAACTTCCACATCTGTGTTCAGATCAGCTTTTCTCCTGACAAAATCAGTGCAATGCCAATATTTCCATCCCCTGAATGTAAGCTTTTCCATATGCCAAGCTTTCCTGATGCACTGGTGACTTCATGTGCCTGTGCGAGTCGTGAAAATTATGAAAAGAAATCTAGGAATTATTGGATTGTTGGATTTCAAATCCAAAAGTAATTAGTTATACTACTAGTTACTGCAAAAAGTAATATTATTACAGTAATTAGCTACTGCCGAACACTGCTTCAGAGTTATGTGCCCTCCAGAAGCTTGCATTCTGCAAGTGAACAGGGCATTATAGTGCATTAACAAAACACGAGACTCTCTAACACTAGTGTTCTTTTTGCATTCTATCTAATTTTCATTTATTTTTTTAAATGTATTATTAAAAAAAAAAAAAAAAACCTTGGTACGTGTACTGCATTAGACTATCCGGGATGATTAAATTACGATGTAAATGCAAATGAAAACAAGGCACTCCCAAGTAAGTTAATTCATACATATCCTGAACAAAATAGAATTAAATATAGAGAATCAATTCTGTCTATTGAGTCACTCCAAAGCAAGTATTCTGCTGGCATGGGACTGCTCTAGTTGTGGACATGAAATAGTAGGCTTCACTTATCAGAAATGTTTCCCGTGATGGATTATCTCCACACTGCTGTAGATTCTGAACAGCTGCACTGGTACTGGATTTTTCCATACACTGGTGCTTGGTGTTGGGTTGTTGGGTTTGATGACATACTTATGCAGGCACAAGTAGCCTTTATAACTTTGTCCACATTTCGAGGCTACAGTTTGATCCCCCTTGGGTACACTTTCCACTTGAATGCAAGTATCCCAAATAAGTTCTCCACCACCCTCCTGGCCCTTGATAACCTATAGTTATATATTTGTCTATCCTTGTCCTTTCCATTCCATATTCTGTGACAGTGGAAAGGCCTCAGCCACAGCCGTATGTTGGTTGGGGTATTGCCATGTTGTCATTTGTTATTGCTTTCCATAAAGCACTTTGAGCAAAGATGATCCCATCACTGTTGGAGCTATGGGCACCAATATCAAATATGGTAAAGCAATAGCTGTGGTAATCAAAACAACACCAGGGCCATGAAAACAATGGAGAAACCACCTTCCAGAGTTGGATGGCACCTGTATGACCACATGCTTCTCATCTAAAGCTCCAATGCAGTTTGACAACTACCACCTTTCCTAGAATCCATCTGCAATTTTCTTCCAATCATCTGTAAAGAATGGGCATGCATTGAAGCTGTAGTTTTTGCCAAATGATGTCACACACCTCTGGTATTATTGTGGCTACAGTGGATTTTCCAAGGTGTATTGTTTTGTATGAATCTTTCGTACCTAAGTATAGTAAATAATGGCAATTTATATGAAATGACTACAGTTGTGGTCAAATGTTTACATACACCTTGCACCTGGCAGAATCTGCAAAATATTAATTTTCACAAAATAAGATGATCATAAAAATGTTAAAGCATATAAGTGAATGCTTGTGAGTGATCTCAAAATCATACAGACACTGCTGGAAAGGGTTCAGATATGCAAAATTTGCTAAAAAACACACAATGTGCAGGACCTGGAGGAATTTTCTGAAAACTTTGTAACTGCTCAGGACAAACAAGAAACTCATGAACAACTATCACAAAACAAACTATCATCCACATAAACCACACACAGTATTAAAGAATCAAGAGTATTTACTTTTTGTATTTAAAATGTAAGAAATGATTTTTAGATAGCCTTTCTTAATGAGTCCATGGCTATATATAGGCTATGCCTAAGACATACTGCCAAACAGTCTCTGGCACAGATAGGATTTCTGAAATTTGTTTGGCTCTTGCAGATGTCCTCTTTTTACTATGTCGAGGATTCGTTGGTTTAGTTGCAAATATGGTTCCCTTTCAATTCAGGTCACTCAACATTGCATCAGAACTGGTAAACCGAAGCTCGGACACGCTTGCCTGATGCTCGAGAACTAATCAGGTTACGCAAGCACGCTTGAGATTCCTCAAAAGAGGTTTTTCACGCATCACGCAGTAGGTTGAGCTTGTTTGAATTTAAGTGCATAAACTAGTAAATAAACAGGGATTTTAAGCATATCTTTGGAAAAATTATTTATGATGCACTTCAAATGATACGATGTTGAAATGCTTGTGGAAAGTACAGTTGAATATTAGCCTATTACAATTATTGTATTACATTATATATTTAGAAGTTAAATTAAAATGTATTGTATTGCAAAATAGCCTAGTATTCTTTTACAAGTACAAACAATCAAAAATCGAACAACACATTGATTTTAAGTATGTTTATTACTAAGGTATAGTTGACAAAATTATATTTATAATACATTATAAGTTAATACAACGTAAGAATGCTTTTGCTTATTTTATTGCTATAATGTATTCATGTGCGAGTGACTTAATATACTTTATAAAATATATTAAAATGTTAAAAATGTTTTTCAAGATATCTTCCTTTTGAAAAACAGGCTGAAGGACATGTTCATTACATAAATAGTTAAAAGAAATAGCAGTAGGACTACATATTGTTATAAATAAGATACATATACTTTAAACCCACTAATATTACTACATTCTTATAAAAAGCAAGCATAAAATATACTTTAAGTAAGCGTAAAATAAGAATGTTTTCTGTAAATACACTAAAATATCACAACAAGTATGCTTGAACTGATTTCTTCAAAGCGTAACTAAGCATATATTTATTACAAAAGTACTTCTAGTATACTTTAAAAAAATATCTTAAAGGGGTCATATGATGCTTTTTTAAAGATCATTATTTTGTGTATTTGGTGTAACAGAATATGTTGACATGCTTTAATGTTCAAAAAACACATTATTTTTCAAATACTGTACATTATTGTAGGTCCTCTATGCCCCGTCTCTCTCAAACGCTTCGTTTTCTACAAAGTCCCTCCTTCCGACAAGCGCAGTCTGCTCTGATTGGCCAGCTGACCCAGTGCATTGTGATTGGCCGAACACCACAAGCACGCGTCGGAAATGTAACGTCCCTTACCATAATCGCAGCTTCAGCTTTCAAAGTAAATATCAAGACGGTTAATAATGTCATTAGTTTTACCATCAGTTCAAGCCCGAAAGGGCAACAGAGTCGCGTGACAGACACAGTGATGAAGCTGGTAGATTCAGAAGCGCCAGATTGTCATAGCAAAGTCGGAATTGACCCTTTTTTTTTTTAATAGCCTTTGTGCACAGCCAGCCTTGTACTCTTCTAGGTTAAAAAAAACTGCCGTCCATAAAATGCGTTGACAAATTCGAACATCTGGGTTGTGCTGTTCTGTTGTAAGTAAATTTTAACCAATGATTCCTAAGTGCATCTACTTCCAGAAGGCCAAATAAAGTGCTTTTGCTTTCGCACTGAAACACAGCGTCTCCCTGACATGCTGCATCAACACTACTGCTGTTCCTGAAACCACGCCTTCTTTCTTTGCGTGCACATTTGGGCGGCATTATGCAAATCTTCCCACATCGTGACGTAGATATGTGGGGGCTTGTTAGAATGAGCCGTTTTAGGTAGGCGTGGCTGACTCTTAACTTTTATAAAGAATATCTCTTTGGATTTGAGACTTTAGTCTTTGCAACTTTACAGATCTTCTTTATGCACCAAGAGCTTGTAACACTCCAAAGAGAAAGGAAAAATTGAAATCGCATCATATGACCCCTTTAAAATGCAATTCAGTACATTTTTTATGCACTTCAAGCAAGCATGTTAGGAGCACAATTGTACTATAAATATACTATCTGAATTTCAAGTTCATTTTTAATACATTTAAGAGTACTTCTTTTTCACCTGGGAAGTCATGACAAGCATGAGTTGATGCTTGTGTATGAGTAGTTAATAATGAGTTAGTGTAACCCGTCTGATTCTTTCACTCGATTCTCCCAGAAAGGACCACACGAAGACTGAGCTCACTCACACAGTACGTTTACTGGAGACACATGAAAAGACACCAAACAGACACAAAACTGCCAAAAAAAACAAACACAAAAAAAACATGTAAAAATAAACGAAAAGAATATACAAAAAAAAAAGAAACAATAATAATTCAAATATAGACACAACAGGCAGAAATATAAAATGCAATTCACAAATGCACGAAACGGATGTACAATTGCACCATGCAATACACATGAACAATACACATTATCTTGTCCTAAAAAAGTGGTTATATCTAAGTGTGTGACTTGTTTACTTACTTTTTTATTTAGTATTCCCATTAACGGCATTATAGTGTTCATTCAGACTGATTCGGGAACACGCATGAGCATAAGAGGCCGGATTTATCGCATGAGCCAATCATATCGCGATGGAGGCATTGCCTCCTCTCACGTGACTTTCCCCCATTCATTCTCAATTACCCCCCACCAAACTCACTGCATGCTTTAGGGGGTCTGTTAAAACTCAATGGGCTCAGGGGAGGCGAGAGAGACGCGGACTCCTGCTGTAACTTTACCTGCTGGTGTCGCTGTTGCACAATGTTCTTTTAAAAAAAACGAGTGATTTATACACTTTTTAATGTTATATTTTGTAATAATTGCATTGTTTAATTTTTGCACTGCAATTTTTTTGTCATCCAATATTTTGAGGAGGCACTGCCTCCGTTGCCGCCTCGGAGGAAATGCCCCAATATATACTGTACTGTATATATAGGGTGAAGTCTGCAAAATTTGGACATCAGCTAAAATGGGACAAATAAGCTGTTTGGTGCAGTGCTCTTTAAAAAAAAATAGCAATAATGGTGGGTGGTCTTAAAATGTTATAATAACGGCACTTAATTTGAATATCCATGGCATTTAATTAACTCAATGAAATGTATTACAGAACACAATGGCACCACAGCGACAGGAAAATAAATGGCAACAGAAAGAGCGAGGAAGAGAGAGAGAGAGGGAAATGAGAGAAATAAGAAGAAGCTAAACCAATGGAATGAGAGTAGAATGAAGGGAGCTATTGCTGAGTACAAAGAGCTAGTGGAGGCAGGTACCATCCCTCAGCTTCGCTTTTTGGCTAGGGCCTGGAATGTTCCGAAGTCCACCCTTCAGCGAAGAGTCAAAGGCACAGGGGACCACAAACACACAATCAGGAGGAAGCCCTTTATCTCCCAAGAAGATGAAAATGTCCTCGCAGAGCTTGTGAAGACACTTGGGAAAAGGGGGTTTCCCCTAAGTACAACTACACATAGTACAAAGGCACAGCAAACAGCACTAGAGACACCTAACCCTCAGTGAAAGCTTCTACTCATTGATGAATTATTAATTTTTCTCTGTCGTGTTGCAGCTGGACTTCAGGAGAAAACGTTCTTCTACATTTTTAGGTCTGCTTGTTAGTCGTTTCATCTTAACATTGACAAGCGACCTTTACCAGGTTCTTGGCTTGCAACCATTGTGGATGAAAAGAGAACAAGTGCAGGCCAAGTTCAAGCTCTACTGCCCTCATGTGAGAGTGATAATAGACTGCACTGAGATCCGTTGTGAAACGGCATCCTCCCTCTTATTACAAACTTCTTCCAACTATAAATATCACACCACCTTTAAAGGTCTAAATGGCATTGCCCCATGTGCGGTTATAATATTTATATCCTAACTGTACTGTGGAAAAACTGTTGCCTAATGTCAACCTACAAGGGACCTCTTGAAATTAAAGGGGATAACCCAGTCTGAAGGGTTCCCTCTCCTTTAAGACATTTCTTGGAGGAGCCTAATTCTTTACTACAATAAGTATAGAGGGACCGTATACAGAAGTGCTATGTAATTATGTATTTAAGATTTTCCACATTTTAAAATTCTGCCTCAGCTTAATAAGATATGCATGTGGATGTTATAATAAAAAATAACCCTGTCTCATTGAGTTGATCTCCTAATCCGTAAAGATTCTCTCAAATGTGAAGTCAATGTGGGTATCTGTAATGAAATCACACCACTGAAGTCTGCTTAAGACCAGCTGGCCTTGAACCTGATAATAATGCTTGGCAGACCTGGGCTGCATTTCTCAAAAGCATCGTAAGCCTAAGGAGACCATTGCCACCAATGGTCTCTACGATCAACTTTTGACAAAAGCAGCCCAGGCCTTTAACTGTGATCAGGTGTTTAACCTGAGAAACATTGAGTTTACCTCAGCCAGTCCAAAGGGTGGTGTTTCCCTTGGGTTGAAGTCTGGCTGCGAGGGTGGATGATGATCCCACACTGTGTCACAGAGACATCACAAAAAAATGGAATAAAACTTCAGTATGTCAGGTTCCAGATCCAGCCCTCTTTTCATAGTAGCTGTCTGGCGAGTTCCTCTCAGAATGCGAGCTGCTAAGGATTTTGGCGCATATTTCACAGAATCTGCCAGCTGTAAGTTGCGTACCTGGGTCCACAGCTGGCATTTTGAGATCTCTTAAGGCTCTCTTAAGTGGCATTGTTGAATGTAGTTGGGCTCAAAATCGATTTGAAGTTTAAAGTTGTAACCATCAACTGGAAACTTAAGAAATTCAGGTGCACCAGGGTGTCATGAGGGTTCTGAAGAACAACAGAACAAGGAGGAGGCCATAGTGAAATGGATTGGGCACACAGGATTACCAATCACAACAACTGAAGATGAGGACTTTGCTTACTTTACTTTTCTTTGGAAGAGTCAGAACAATGTAATTGACAAACGTAATGAATTAAATACGAATTCACAAAGAGGTTGGGCTGCCTGCCCAAATAGTGACTAAACGTTAGTCAATAAAAAATGTTAATAGTCAGTCAAAAATGATCCGTGTCTGTGGTCAGACAGATTGATAACATCTGCTCTTTGAGATAATTACAATATATCGGAAATCCAAGCGTTCGCCTATCACTCGTCAACCTCAAATATGGCTTATCATTTCAAAGTGAAACATGCAAGTAGCAACTTCACATGGCCGCTCGCTCTAATGTTAATATAGATAAATGTGCACTGTCAGGCGCATATCCAAGTGTTTGTGTGAAGCTATTAGCGTGCTACTGTATGACATGGAGGCGCTGGCACGATCACGGTCACAAAAATTAACTGAAACTCAGCGTATAGGCTACTTGCTGCACAGACATGAGACTGTACTGCGGAGATGGTGAGTCAGCATTGACTTTGCAATTTCATCTTTGCAGCCAATACTGACTCAGAAAACACTAGTTTATTAAATATGTGTTTCCGACACATATGGAAATGATCGGAGGACACATGGGCTCCTAGCACACTTTCAAATCCTTGTCGGTCGCTGCCCAGGAAGTCCTAAATCAGGACCATCAAGTCCATCATGACGTCATTCAGACGTCAACAAAAGTGTCTTGGAGCGGTTCACAGAACTTGCCTTTCACTGCATCATCCGAACTGTCCGTTGGTTCATAGGCTTGCACAACTGTGATTTGACTGGCATATCTATGAGCAAAACAGGCTGCAATGATCCGGTTGCTGACGGTTTTCCAACCGACCTGTTCGTTAGCCAACTATGGTCGCAAGTTCGTTGTTCGTTACCAGCATAGTTCAACGATTCGGTGTTTCCCAAAACCATAGTTCAAACGAACATTCGCAAACAGCATCGCAAACTTATGTGGTAGGAGCTACAGCCCTCGACCTGTGGTTAAAGCATAGTTTCTTGTTAGTAAGACATATGGGCTTAAATAAATTATGCTTTTGGGCACAATAAGCAAGCTAACATGCAGTACAATCTATATTTTCCATTCTATTTAAATATAAATAAATTTTAATCGATAAATTTTAGCGCATCCTCAATAAGTGCCATTTTTGAAGAGTGCACATGTGCCTAAAATAGCTTCGTAAATAGGAAGATTTCAATACATGAGGATTCTGAATGAGATTTTTTTTAGCGAGCCATTAAATGACTTGAGACTCGACTCGGACTCGTGACCAAAGACTCGAGACTTGACTCAGACTCCAAGTTAAAGACTTGTGAACATCTCTGGTTCAATCAACCTGTAAATGAATGTGACCCTCTAATTGGAGGCACAGAAGTTATGTCACGCCCCTAGGCTCTTTGTGTTGTGTTTTCCCTCCCAAGGTGTGCCGTGTTCCCTTTAATTAGTCATTCCTTGAACCTGTGTTTTCCCAATCACCCAGTGTTTAAAAGCCCCAGTCCTTTCAGTTAGTGTTGGTCGGTCCTCAAACGTCATTCCTTGTGTTCCAGTGTCTCCTACATTCCCCGTGTGATCATTAAAGACTGGGAATTGAAGTTATCTCCGTGTTTCCTCGTTCCTCGCTCCTTGCCTCCCGAGAAGTGTGACAGAAGGACCGACCAAAACAGTAACTTCCGTGTTTTCCCCTCCGTTTGTTTTCCATTTTTTTTCTCAGTGTTTTTCTTTCCGTTATGTCCCCATGGATCCCTTTACTCGCCCCGAATTCCTCCTCCTCCTGCTGGAGCAGGGAGACAAAGCTCTCGAGGACCATACCAAACTGTTCCTGTTGGTCGCGAACATCACCAGCTATCCGGACGACGCGCTCTGCTCTTTCTATGATGCAAGCCTGAACGCAGAACCATCTGCCCCGTGGAGGATCTCACCGGATCCACTCTGGACCCAGAGCCCAGCCCACCATTTCCCCGCGGTACGGAGCATCAGTCTGAGCCCACCGATGATGGAGAGCCATTTCCCGCCACGATCCGCGAGCCAGAGCAAAGCCAAGCGACTGAGCAGAGGATCGCCTCGGAAGTTGAGCCCAACCCGTCAGACCAGGTGCGAGAGCCGGCAACAGTGCCCACCACGAGGGAGCAAGCCATGGACTGTGTAAGCGTGGAGAGGAGCTCTGCCCCCTGCATCATGGCTGAGGGTGAGCTGACTATGGCGGGACATAAGTGCCAAGCAGCCCCTCTGCTCGCCCTCAGCCCACCATCATTGCAGTGCGAGCCTTGCGGGACTGCCATCCTCCAGCGTCACCGTGGTTGAAGTCTGCATTTTTTGGTCTCTTGTTTCTCATTTTCCTCTTGACAATACCCCATAGATTCTCTATGGGGTTCAGGTCTGGT
>NW_015554134.1:295424-305325 GCF_001515605.1 Sinocyclocheilus anshuiensis
GGGGTGCCCAACCCTGCTCCTGGCGATCGACTGTCCTGCAAAGTTTAGCTCCAACTCTAATCAAAGACACCTGCCTTTCATTTTTAAGTGATCCTGAAGACCCTAATTAGTTGCTTCAGGTGTGTTTGATTAGGGTTGGAGCTGAACTTTGCAGGACAGTCGATCGCCAGGAGCAGGGTTGGGCACCCCTGGTCTAGAGCATATCCTTTACCCAGTAGGCTGCTCAAGCCAGCAATGTAAAGTATAAAGAGAAGGTCTGAAAACTTCACAATGAGGGGTAAGTGAATGTTTTTTAATACTCACCTCTAGAAACTCTGACCTCCAATTACCCTTCATTATATCAGATGCGAAGCTGTATTTCATGTGCTGAAGAAAGGACCAGAGTCAGCATCTGGCCAAAGTGGTTCTGACTATAATTTTTGTTGAATTTCACTCAAGTACCCTTGGAGGACATTGTGGTTTGGAAAAAAGTCACCTTGCTGTTATCATCAGATTTTACTGGTCTGGAATGGAGCAGGACATCCACAAGTGGCTAAGTTATGTCACATTTCTCACATTACATTACATGGCCATTGTAACGAAGTAGTTACTTCCATCTGGTGTGACCGGCTCTTGAACTGCAACAAGAAAGAGCCTGCATTGAGCAATGCAAGACCCTGACGTTTGTACAATCTTAGTGGCCCTTTGGATAATCACGCTGATGACCCATTTCCAATTCACCAAGCAGATCCAGTACCGGTCAGAACACTAAAACGCAGGTGAGATGTAATAATATTAATATAAATATTATATTAAAATAATATTAATTGTTACTCCTTTTCTAACTCATTGCCTGTATATCTATGTATATTTGTATTTGCGTGTATTTTATCCTATATGTGAAGAACTTTGTGCATCATTATCGACCAACACCCTAAGATCCAGAAATATCTGAAGGAGTGACAAAGCACACAATTCTGTGATGTCTAGCATCTAAAGAAAGGTATTACTATGATCTTAACCACACCTTGTAAACATAAAAAAAATAGCCACGTGTTCATTGCAATCATTATGTATTATGTATGTCTGCTATTAATCTATTACTCCACTGAAATTGTAAGTCCAAGAAGTTGGATAAAACTGCCACAGACAAGGACTGCTTGTTAGACAGAAGGTGGCAGCAGACCACTAAAATGCTTACATCATCTAAATCAGGCCTGGAGAACGTAGCAAAGTGGAAATCCCTGATAAATCACACTCAGGATGTGCACGATCATAATGATCCTACGTACCCAAAATGTGAGCGTCCAACACATGTCTCTAAAGACTACCAGACGTCTTCCCTGGAAGCCTTCCACAGTCTCATTTTACATTTTGTGCCAAAGAATGTTGTTTTTCCATATCTTGGAATGCTGTGCATATACTGTATATTTCGAAGGTGTTACTTAACATCAACAGGCTGTCATAACATTTTCATTTTAGGCTGTATTCGGCAGCTATGCATTTCAACAAAAAATCTTAACAATTTCTAATTTCTATTTCAGGTGACTGAGGCTCTGGAAATCCCTAATCGGGAAGCTTACGCTAACAGAAAGCAGCCACCAGTATATCTGTGTAATGGTGGACTAATTTACCAAGTGGCCTGAAGCCCGTCCACTAAAGTCCAAAACTGGAGCAGAGGTACAGAGTGCATCATTGGGAAGAGAGTTTATGAACAAGGTTGATACATCATAATTTAAACTAGGATCATATGACCATATAGAATATATGTAACTGTAACTTCTTTATCTTGTATCAAAAGTGAATTTGTGAGAAATTAGAGATGACCATGAGTCTCTGTTTCATCCTCAGACCAATGGCCTTGTGGAGAGACTGAATGGCACAATACAAAAATATGTTGTGTACTAAGAGTGAACACTATTAAATAAATGTTTAAATCATATTCAGAAGCAGTGCCATATCAGAATTTCACACTTTATGTTCAAAAGCCAGCATCATGGGACCAGCATCTCAAGGCCACAAGATCCTGGCTGGGACATGCTTATTGTTCAATATCTACTCATCAGTAGTGTTGTCGATTACCTGAAAGGTGAGGTTTTGTTTATTTTAACATCCTAATCATATGTTTCCTTGGCATTTTGGGTCGGATTCAATTTAAAACTTTCAAATCACGGACATCTCGCATTACTAGTGGTGTGCCACAGGGCTCAGTTTTGGGCCCTCTTCGGTTTATTAATTATCTATTTCTTTTAGAACAAATTGTTATGCTAATGACACCCAGCTCTATGTCTTCGAAGCCTAATTCAACATTATCTCCTTCCTCTCTTTTGCATGATCTAAAATTAAATCTTGGTTTACATTTAATTTCCTTAAGGTTAATAATGAGAAGACTGAAATTTTCACTAAATCAAATCAAAACTAAATCAAAACAATAAAACGGCGATTGTTTTATATTGACTTGATAATTCTGTTATTTCTCCTTCCCATCAGGTTAAAAGTCTGTGTGTCATCCTTGACAGCACTTTATATTTTGAGGCACGTGTAAAAAATATTACTTGGTCAGCATGTTATCATTTGCAAAATATTAATCGTTTTTGACCATCTCTTTCTGCTAATAGTACTGCTGTCCTTGTACATGCATTAGTTACATCTCGTATGGACTATTTTAATTCTCTTCTCAGTGGTGTTTTTCTCTTCTTTACAAACTTCAAATGGTCCAGAATTCCAGCTCGGATGTAAGGTGTCCTTTAGTGTCTTGAAAGGCACCCATAAATAAAATGTATTATTATTATTATCATCATCATATGATTCTTTGGCATTTGGATATTATTAGCCTAAACAGTCTGACGAACTACACAATTAACTGTGCAACATTATGTAAGCTGGATAACTTTCACAACTATACTAATTAAAATTCAAGGTTCGCGAAAATAGATTCCGTAATAATTAATAGTAAAACCAGGTCAAAATAAATTGCAGATTGTTCTGGTATGTGCTATTTGCAGCGCATTTATGTGTTTGGTTGTGTTGTGAGTATTTGAGTGTGTTTCTAGTGTTGGTGCCATTATGAGTATTTGCAGCACACGTGTTGTCAAACTGATAAGGATGTTTTCTTAATTTGCTAGTGTTCCCCCCCCCCCAACAATTGTTTTTTTAAACAATTGTTTAAAAAAATCCAGGAGAGGGTATGAAAACGAAGAATGGAAAGGGGACACAATGATAGCTTGAGGATGCATCCTTCCTAGTTCAGTCCCTCTGAGGCTTCGAACGCTAGAGTCCTTCTCAGCATTAAACACTAGAATGAGACGCTTCGTTCTAAATGTTTCTCTCATCACAGTCATAGCAGAGATGTTTTGTGACAGTTTTCAGATTTATAAGATATGCATATAATCTCATCTGTATATGCTTTCCATATGCATATTCTCGTCCATGTTATACTACCAAGTTTAATAGTACACTATGATACGGATGGTAAATGCCATCTCTGCCAACACATTTTCAATGCTAAAAATTATTTTCCTGTTCAGTATCCTTGTCTTGTTTTATAATAAAAATGTCTAAACATCCACACAAAACTCATCTGTATATGTTTTCCATATGCATATTCTCGTCCATGTTATACTACCAAGTTTAATAGTACACTATAATACGGATGGTAAATGCCATCTCTGCCAACACATTTTCAATGCTAAAAATTATTTTCCTGTTCAGTATCCTTGTCTTGTTTTATAATAAAAATGTCTAAACATCCACACAAAAATGCATCTGCCTGAGAAGCAAAATTGTACTAGTTTTTCAGAGAAGTACAATATTCTGATTCACATTGGATGAAAAATATTTGTCTTAAACCAAATTCATGAAATTTTGCTTATAACATTTTTTTTTTAGGATATTTAGATATTTTACTGGAAACAAATACTACATCTGCCATCACTTACAGAACATTTACAAACAAAACCCTCAAATCTTTCTCTTTCTAACAAAATTGACAACAGTGGCATTTTTTAATGTTGAGAAGACAACCGAAGAGGCCACAAAGCTATGTGTCTCAGGAACCACCTGAACTTCCTCCTGTCTGCTTTAATTTCCCTTTCTGTTACTGACAAGTGGCTGGAAAAGATAAACACACTGAGAGATTTGTGAAGTTATTTAGAGCGGTGGTTTTCAGTCTGGATCTGAGGACTGACCTCTATTCATGTTATATGCCTTCCTTCTTTACCACACCTGATTCAGATCATCAGCTCATTGGGAGAGACTCCATCAACTGAACTGAGTGTGTCAGATTAGAGAGACATACAGCATGTGCAGAGCTGTGGGTTGCCAGGACCAGGATTAGAAAATGACTTGTTTTCTACTTTATCCTCTTTATAATACATTGTAGAGGAATACAACAGTGAAGAATGCCTGCACAGAAACAAATCAACGGTGACGACTTCAACATTGCCTCTTTCATCAGAAGTCTAAATCTAATTGTCATGAGGAGCCTAGTGTGTGTAACAGCAGTGTTCACAGACTGGGACAACGAACATTTCACATGAGCAACTAAACTCTGGATTTCAAAAAGTTTGTGAAGGTGAACTCAGCTCCTTAGCTAGATCATAGTTATTCAATCCTTCTCCTGCAGAGTTCAGCTCCAACCCCAATCAAGCACACCTGAACCAGCTAATCAAGCTCTTCAGGATTGAAGAATCAGTGGCAGTGGAAGAGTGGTAATGTGTATTTTAACATTTTATTTTTTGGGCAAAGTAAAATGAATAAATAAAAAATCACTAGCAATAAAAATAACCTTTTTTGACAAGTTAAGTCACTTCTGGCTTTAATGGGAAGTCAGTATATAAAGTCAAAAACATGCAAATGTATGAAGCTCCTCAGACAATTTGACCCATTTTTACAAAAATATACTCCCCCCTTCTCTCTCGCATTTCTCCCAAAATGAAATGATAACCAGCATTTCACAAGAAATCACAGAAAACATCACCAAGCAAATGAAGATCTCCGAGATGTACAGCTTGCGGTCTGTGTGTGTTTTGTTATGGAAGAAGGCACAGTAAGAGTGTTTCCTTGTGCTGCAGAAGCTACAGTGCTTTGATGCAAAGTTCATTGCAGAAATGCACAACTTGGGTGATCTTAAGTGTGTCGCACAAGCCTGTGATGGTGCATATGGGAGAAGAGCTTCGGTTAGGTCTTCAAGCCTGCAACCCAACCAGAAGTACACATTATAAGATCCAGCTGAAGCCAGAAGCGCTTCTGGTGGCTAAAAGTTTCATCAAAAGAAGGATGGAGAAAGAGACGGTCCCTGACACAGCTACTGTCTCCAAATGCTTGATGAAGATATGTTTTCCACCCTGAAGTCTTTTCCAAGTGGCCCTGACGATCCCAGTCAGTAGCTGCAGCTGTGAACGCTCCTTCAGTGCCTTGCGCTGTCTTCACTTATGATTAAGAAGCACCGTGGGCCAAGACAGACTCAACAACCTGGCCATCATGTCCACTGAAAAGGACAATCTGCATGCCACAAACCCTGACAATGTTATTGACAAGATTTGCTCAGTTGAAACCACATCAGTACAGCCTTAAGTTTCCACCACAAAAACAGAAAAAGAGTAACTCCCTGACTCAGATAACAATTGGAGAGAAGTCCCCAATGATGGACGGATGCACAGAAGAAAGGGAAAAAAGAAAAAGTGAAAAAAAGAAGAGGACATTTGTTGGTCTGTCCAAAGTAATGCATTACAATATTGCATTACACCCTAAAAAAATAACTATTTGTGTTACTTAGTTACTTTTTGTGGAAAGTAATGCGTTACTCTTGAGTTACCTTTTCTCATCTGGGCTGGACTGGGCTTGTTTGTTTTTATATAAAAAGTGAATATTAAATTTTTCACATCAAATGTGTAATAAATAAGCCTCAGGCTGAAGGAAATGTAAATTCATGTCTGTACAGTAGAGGGCGCAGCTCGAACAAACAAACCTTTCAGCTGTGCTGCTATACTCAAGAACCGACAAGAACGATTGATAATGATAACAGAAAAAATCGGCACACCTAGGCTCCAGAAATACAACAAATGAATAACCGACTAGCACACAGGTGGTGACGTTTCAAGCACGCAGACTCTTCATCAGACAATTAAAAGTGTTAAACCCACACGCCTTAATACAACAGGTGATTGATCACATGACCAAAAAAAGCAAGCATAAAGCCGTGACAAAAAGGAAACAGTCTCTACTTTACAATATGTAGGAATAGAATTACTTCAGTGTCCAAGATGTGTAGATGATATTAATAATTTACTTTTGAAACGTGAAACTATTTGGATTTACACTTTAGACACTGTTGCACCTAAGGGTTTAAACGAAGATTTTGACATTCGTCTGTTTGTTTATGTTTTTTTGTTTGTTTTGGTTATTGCAGGTAAAATGGATATTATTATTGTTGTGTGTTTAGAATTAGATTTTCACATTTAGCATTTTCCTTTTTGTCATGTGATCGATCACCTGTTGTATAAAGGCATGTGTGTGTTTTCTGATGAAGAGTCTGCGTACTCAGAATGTCACCACATGTGTGACTGTCTGTTATTACATTTGTGTATTTTTGGAGCCTAGATGGGATTAGATACATAAAGTATACCTGCATTATTTATTATTTAATTATTGCAAGTTTGTGTCATTTTCCAAATGTGCATTTGACTGTTTATATTCATTTTGAGGAATACTGAATCAGTTTTTTGTGCAAGTGGGATGAGTAAATGCATGTTCACATTGAGTCTAGAACTACAGTAAGAATCATGGGGCACACTTTATTATAAGGTCCAGTTCTCGCTATTGACAAACCATTAACCACGACTTTTGCCTCAGTAAACTCCTAATTTGCTGCTTATTAATAGTTAGTAAGGTAGTTGTTAAGTAAGCAATAAGGTACGAGAGGCCGTGCTGTAAAACCTTATTGCAAAGTGGTTTATGGTTATAAATGGCTTATTTCTAACATAAAGCACAAGGGCACATATTTAATCATTATTTTATTAACATATTTAATGAAACATTTAATGACGTTATTAATTTATTACTTATTATTTATTTACTGCCTAACAACGTCCTTTAGCCGTGACTTATTCACAATAGCTACAGCATGGCCTCTCGTACCTTACTGCGTACTTATTTTAATTTATTTGAACATTTCCGCTCCACTGTGGTGATATTAGACGGAGAAGTACGTTGAGGTCTGATTTGTTTATAATCAATGCCGATTTTTTTCATTACGAGTTTTCTCAAGCGTATCGATTTTATGTTTGACCACTGGAGCATGACGATTGATTTTTTAAATTTCTCATCAAACCACTCATCTACTGTCATGCTGCCTAGTAAATCAAAATTTACTTTAAAACATTTTAGCCTTTAAGCTCTTAGGCTTTCCTTCAAATAAGATCAAATATATGTTTATGTTGCTAAGGGTGCTGCGCAGTGGTACATGAGGACAGGAGAGCTGTCAGTCAATCAGTGTGAAAACAAAGTTACGAATGGGCGTTACTTATTTCTTATTACTTAAATTAAAAAGTAATGCATTACTTTACTAGTTACTTGAAAAGTAATCTGATTACGTAACTGTGTATCTCACCCAGCCTGTGCTAAGGACTAGCTGCCAGATTTAAGTATTGATTTAAGTATGAAAGAAAATGTCAATCTCGGGTTGCTATCCATAGATCAAGAAAAAGCCTTTGACAGGGTTGGTCATGAATATCTTTTTAAGAGTCTGTTAGCTCTTGGACTTGGAGAACATTTTATTTAATGGATAAAATAGTTATATTGCAATGTCTCTGTACTGGTGAAGGTGGGAGGAGGGTTGAGTGCCTAATTCCTCTCTTCACAGGAACTGGAGCAGAGTTGCCCACTCTCTGGTCAGTTATATCCAGTATAATTGCTATCAGGCCATTATTGAAGAGAATCAGGGAAAGCCTTATAGGACACACAATACCCAATCAAGTCAGGTGCAGTAGAATTGTACTGTCAGCATATACTGTGTTTTTAAATGGGAAAGATGATATAAATAGGCCAAAAATCGTCTGGAAACATATGAGAAGGCATCTAGTGCTACAGTCAATTGGAGCAAGAGTGTTGGTTTTGCAGTAGGTGTTACTGACTGAAGCACTGCTTCGTGAGGCTTCGAAACCTTTGCGAATCATTTGTTTTGAAACTGGTTCAAAACGCCAAAGTCACGTGATTTCAGTAAACGAGGCTTCGTTACGCCATAACTGTTTCGAAATGTCAATAGTTTGCCTTTAGGGGGCGATCTCTGTGAATCCGTGAATCAGGCGAGTTCACTGAGATCTCCCTCCAGCGACGAAGCACTGAACCAGCGTCCTGGACTCGGATCGGTTTTATCAATTTGTAGACATTTTTAACGAGACATTTGTGTAATTAAAAGGATGAGTAGTAGTTGATAGTCTCTCTCTCCATAAAACCAACAAAACAAGCCCTTGCAAATTAAAAATAATAATTTTAAAGACGCATATTATACAGACACTTCATTTTTAATGGTATATTATTATTTTTATTGCATTTAATATATTATGCTTTCAAGAAAGCATTTGCATTGGGTTTGTAAAAGCAGTTTTTTTGCATGGTTTGACATGCGTTTTTGTTGCATTTACACAGTTTTGACCAGCAGGCATCACCAGCGTGTGGTGTTTTGAGCGCTTCGAAATTGGTTCAGTTGATTCGAAGCTTCGAAATGGTTCGTTCCTCCCATCACTACATGCACGCACGACTTTAATTAAGAAAACACAAAACTCAGAAAATCCACAGCATGACATGATAAGACAAGGAAAACCAGGAACCTACATGAAAACATCCAACGACTAGCAAACACACGTGAAAACCCAAGCACTATAGAGACACAGACAGACAAGCTAAACGAGATAACAAGAGGGCGTGGTCAATTGTCATGGGAACACACGAGGGTAACTATGACAACAAACAAGCAAGCTTGGGGACAAAACACTTCAAAATAAGAGTTCACAGGGAAACACAGGCTGGGTCATAACAGTAGGTCAATGGGTATGAGAAGGGTTACCAGTTCTACCAGGAGGGTTCAAATGGGAGAGTGACGTCTCAAGGATTTAGCAGTCTTTTTACGTTCCTCCAGGTTTCAAGGAAAAATTCGGTAGGGGCTGCTGGAAAAGGTTCAGGCTGTTGCATGATAGTTAGATACAGTCTGTGTTAAAACTGCTTTGGTGTAATTAGTTACGGTGCTTCATGGTAACAAAACAAAATGCATTACTTTAAAAGGCATGCATTACTACATTCACAAGTCAACTAACCAAAATGAGCTAATGCTGTATATAGATCTTACTGTTAGTTCATGTGTTAACTAATCGTAACAAATGCAGCCTTTTCATGACCACATTTCACACTGACATTTGGCTCCCATGTCCTTTCCTCTCTGAAGAGGACACAAGTCCAGATCTTAGACGATATACTGTCCAAAGTTTGGGAAGAGAAATTAATACTCTAACTGAGCAAGGATATGTTAAATTGATAAAAAAAAAAAAAAGTAATAATAAAGACTTATATTGTTAGAAAAAAATTATATTTTGAATAAATGCTGTT
Organism: Sinocyclocheilus anshuiensis; assembly: GCF_001515605.1. NCBI lineage: Eukaryota > Metazoa > Chordata > Actinopteri > Cypriniformes > Cyprinidae > Sinocyclocheilus > Sinocyclocheilus anshuiensis. Next base: position 305,004 of record NW_015554134.1, read on the forward strand.
CTTTTAAAATATTTATTCATCAAATAATCCTGAAAGGAGTATCACAGGTTCCAAAATAATATTCAGCAGCAAAAACTTTCCAGCACTGATAATAAATCAGCATATTAGAATGATTTCTGAAGATCATGTGACACTGAAGACTGGAGTAATGATGCTGAAAATACAGCTGTGCATCACAGGAATACATTACAGTTTAACAGATATTCACACAGAAAACCATTATTTTAAATTGTAATATTTCACAATTTTACAGTTTTTTTCTGTATTTTCGATCAAATAAATGCAGCCTTGGTGAGCAGAAGAGAATTCTTTCAGAAACATG
>NW_015554134.1:305455-312140 GCF_001515605.1 Sinocyclocheilus anshuiensis
TGAGTGTCTGTGTGTGTGTGTGTGTGTGTGTGTGTGTGTGTGTGTGTGTGTGAGTGTCTGTGTGTGTGTGTGTGTGTGTGTGTGTGTTTTAACTATGACTACTGCATTAATAAACTCCTAATTACTGCTTAGTAATAGTAATGCAGTCGTTAAGTTTAGGTGTGGGATTAAGGATTAAGAAATCTCAAATATGGTCATGCAGAATAAGTCATTAATACGTGCTTTATAAATACTAATAAACAGCCAATGTGCTAGTAATATGCATGCTAATAATTAACTAGTTAATAGTGAGAATTGATCCCTAAACTGAAGTGTTACTATTGTTTATATTGAATATAGGTTGCCCTTTCATGCATACGAACCATCATAGTTCTGTTTATCTGAATTTGTTGAGATGTTGAATGTCTAGACATGTTCCACATTGACTGACTAGCTGTGCTTTCTTCTGGTTACATCAAGGGTGTGTGTTTAAAAGACATCGACTACAATCAAATACAACATGTCATGACATTGTGTAGCCTTACATTTGTTCATTGGGAGTCTGTGTGTGAATCAACACAATGCATGGCTAATGATGGAACTGCAGACTGACTGTCAGATGCAGTGTAATACAAACAGAGACTAGTATATATTAAACGCTGTAAAGATGACTCAACTGCCAGCACAGCACTGAACCTTTACCTGTAGCCTAGTTCATGACGCATGCACATCCCACCAATGCCTACAGTGCATTCATGGTTTACATTTTGCCATTATGTGTGTTGCTTGGGAATCAGTTGCACAATTGCTAGCCGTAGCTCTACCATTTGAGCTACAGGAACCAGCCTTCAGCCTAAATGTATTGATCGTATGATGAGTAAACTGCACATAACTCACACGCATAGGCTAAAGAATTAAATAAAACGAAGAAAGTGAGTGTCCCATCCCAGTGCCAGTGTTTTTGTTGTTTGGTTTAATAAAGATACTGTTAGCCGCTTGACCCATGCTTCAACTCTCTCCTTGCCTTGAATCACCTGATCACCAGAAATAATAGATGTATCACTGGCTTTTTCTGTTGAGCTTGGTCCTTCATCCCTTTGACTTTAGATGTTTTGGTGTCCTTGCTTCTAAGCACTCTCCTTGCCTTGAACAACCCATGACAGATTTACAATTCAAGCTACAAACTATTTGCATGCTATTCACTAATATTATTATTATTGCATTACACTAGTATAGGCCTAGTAATACAAAAAGGTAATAACAGAATTTACAGTAAGGCTACCAAGAAAGCCAGGTAACCATGTTCATTACATTTATTCACAATATGCACACATTGGGCCTCATTCATGAAACATGAGCAGAACGAATTTTTGTGTAAATTGTTCGTAAAGTCGTTCTGACGTAAACTTTCGAATTCATGAAAATTTTCGTATTTTCAAAATGTTAGTTGATATGAAAGAAATGTACACCTGCTCCCTACCACGTGTAAATGTTGCGTAAAACGTTCTGTGTTCTTCTTGGCAAACTGATGACACTGAATTTTGATGAACTGCCATAATAATTAAAAGTTCATTTGCCCTTGCCCTCTTTTTGAATATTTTTATTTTTATTTTTTTTATTTTTAATTAATTAATTATTTTTATTTTTATTTTTTTGCAGCTGAGTTGATAATTGTAAAACGCAGCATTCGTCACTGTCACTATTTACTCAGTCGTAAATAGAGGAGTTGGCGGGAGTCGGGACAAATACCTAACCATCCTACTTGTACAACGACGTCAATATTACTGGTTACTGCTTTTTTAGATTTTGTAAAATTCTTAAAAATGAGATACTAGTAGGCTAATACGTTGCCGCCGTTAATATTCCATACCATAGCAACTAAAAGCATCTCAGCTGGAAAAACGCTGTGCCAGCAAAGCGTTCTCAAGCGCCACCAGCTGGTAGTTTTAAGAAGAGCGCCTGACATTTTTTCAGCTGGCTAAAAATTCTTTGGTGGTCACACACATTATTAAATATATATATTGTTAGGCATAGGGCCTGATCTTTTTTGCATTTATGCAATACACTGGAGCCAAACCTGAGAAAGTAGACCAGAATATTCCACTGCGGTCCTGGACACGCAATTTGCGTAGCTGTCATTTATAGGCGGGGATTATGCTAATTGTGAATGAGCGTGCTCGAGCGCCCTATTACGAATGATTGGAATTCATTAACATACACATGTTTAACTATCAAATCGGACGTTTACGAAGAGTTTGTGAATCCCGAGGAGAGTTTTCGGGAAGGTCTGTTTTGCGTGCAAATTACTCGGAATTTACTCATATATTTACGCAAGTTTCATGAATGAGGCCCATTGACTCTTCTAATCGTCTACCTAATATGCTGAATCAGCTCTGTAAATGTGTTCCCATCAGTGTCTCGCCTTTGTGCTTGCTCTGTAAGCATATCAAGTCTACCAAAACCAAATGCATTAACCTGCCATGTCCAATGCAAAAATGTGCTTTGTTAAACTGGACTGTGGGTGGATGGCGCATAAGATACAATATTGATCTACTGTGGCATAACTCTTAAGTAAATTTGACTCTCAGTGTCTAACTGTAGCATTCTTAAAAAGTTCGGCACTTATCTTATGCACCTTTCCTCTCTCTGTGTGTGTGTGCTTTCTTTCCGTGACTAACCGTCATTAATCTACTCTCTAGGGGCAGGATCTTGACAGCATGCCAGTGAGAACTCTGGGAAAGCCAAAAGAACTGTCCAAAAACAGAGCAGCTTTTCTTGTTTGGGAGCTGCGCAACACACAAACACAAATGAACGGATGTGGACCGTGAGTGTGGGATCACTATCACTATTCAATATAGAATGACTTGCTGTTACTACAGTACCTTCCTGTAAAGCTGCTTGGAAACATACTGTACAAATATGACATGACGATTGTTTACTGTATAACATAATTCACAATTTGCATTTCCTTCGTCAAATGTAAAACCTGGTATGAGCCATCATGTGTTCTGCTTTCCAAAATGACTGGTTGAATGGAGTGGATTGATGCTTTATGTGTACAAACACTGACTTTTCTTGGTCTGCGAGATTAAATTTCACGGCAATTTCTAGGAAAAAAAAAAGCATCTGTGGCCAAATCTTTTCTCTGTCTAGAACCTGGGGTCAAATAGCTGAAATGCTCTGTTTTATGGGCCATATAGTTTAGTCTCTCAGGATCCCTCACACCTGGAAAGCATGGTGTTTTTATGATCTCACATAAAGGGAGTTTTATAGAGGTTTTGTGGTACTCAAATCTCAGTCTTACTGGTCCTACAAATAGGGTTTGTTGCAAAGTATCAAAATGTGACAGTTTTACTATATTCTTTATTTGGCTTGCATTTAAATTGAATGCATATGTTGCTTGGGAAGTGTCTGACAAATGTGTAAATGTAATGTGTCAAATATAATTCGTCAAATCCTCTATGATATTCTTCCGTGACAGGTTTGTGAGGTCACAGTCTAGTTCTGTATTTCTGTTGTTCTGTTCCTCTTGTTGGCAGTAGACTCTGGACTCTTGATCTTGACAGCGAGAAGATCTCAGGAACAATGGGGCCCCATAAACTCCTCTGTGCTCGTAAAGGATCACTGTGAGCTTTAGTAGCAGCTGTAAATCTGTCACAGTTTATCATGTTAAATTCTAGTCACAGCTGATGGAAAGGTTCACACTTTGATCACCGTGCTGCTTTTGTATTGTCATTCTAACTCAGTGGAACGAGTGTGTGTGTGTGTGCCTTTTGTGAGTAGATGGGCGTCTTCGTACTCTTATCAAGGCTCTGAACTTGTATTCTTCTGGTCTCACTCTCTCCCGTTTGTCCCCTCTTATTTTTCTGCTTCTGGACTGTGTACGTGGACATCAGGAAACTGTGCTGGTGACGAAAATAGTGAGTTGATTAACTGACCAGGAAATAAAGAGCAACAGACGTGGAGACAGTTGAGCTCGGACTACATCAGAACGTTTTCTTGAATGTGCCCAGGGTCATTACTTTGACGCACACGCCACAAACACACAGAGTGCTACACAATTTCTTATTTGTGCATCCTTGTTCCTTTCCTTCTTTCCTTTTACACTAGGCCCCAGATTATATTGTGAGCTTCACACAAGGTGTCAAATTATTGCCAGATGATCTCTTCCTCTAGTTACCTCAAGGGAACTAGCTAAGGACTTTCACCTTAAAGAGAATTAAAAATGTTCAAAAATTAATATTGTCGTCAAGTACTCACCCTCATGTTGTTGCAAACACGCAAGGCTTTTGTTCATCTTTCTAACACAAGTGATTAGATTTTTTTGTTATCAAGTGACGTCCGCTATACAACATCTAATGCAAATTAGAAAAACATATACTGACAATCCACACTAATGCCAAAGAGGTGTGGTTTATCAAGGCTTCTGATTCATATTGCGTAAGGAATAACTGATGACGGCCCGTTGAATTATTAGAAAATAATGCACGCCCAAGGTGGTGATTCGCACTGTGGCCGTTGCACCTCAGGTGTGCATTATTTTCTAATAATGCAATGGACCAAAGTCAATTTTTCCGCTTATACTGCGGTTACCACACCTCAAGACATTGATCAGATGTTGTATTCCAAGACATTCATCAGGTTTTTCCTTAAAACGCTGTATGTGGGAAAAAGAGTGTATGTGCTTTCTGTACATGATAAAACGTCATTTTGTGGCAAAAACATGGAAATATTCTTTACTATATTTATTTGCTTGGTCAGTGTCGTTGTGGGTTCTGGTTCTTTTGCTGTTGTAAGCCGTAAGGACTTTTGAAATAACTGAAATCAATCAAATTATATGGACATGTAATGCTGCCTGGAACTACTTTAGCCGCGCGTTTCCCTGAAAAATAATTGCACACCTAGTATAAATAGGCTGTGCTGGATTCCTTTTTAACAGCATTGAACACAGAGTGCATTGGAAATCTGAACTGCTGGAGCACTGAGAAAGTCCTTGTAGTCTGAAACATGCAGATTGAGGTTCTGACGAACTGGAACACACAAATGAGGAAGCTTTGAAAGTAAGGTTTGCTTGAGCCTTATTGCTGTTATGGTCTCAGAACTCACAGCACTCCTCGTAATAACATCTTTTCTGGTCTCCGAGAACTTGCCTCCTCTCAGAACCTCATCTCATCTGATTTGGGGTACCTTTTCAATCTTCCTGAGCAGGAGGGATTTGCAGATTGGCACCTTCCTTTGCAAAGTGATGTGATTGTCTTTTGGGGTTAAAGTTTCTGGTCCTCATTGACTTCCATAGTATTTTTTTTCCATATTAGAGTCCGGTGAGAGAGAACAAAGCTCTTCAGTAGTTATGTGTAAGTAGGCTGTCGAGGCTTTAAACATTGCCAGTGGTTCTTCATTTCAGCTCTCAAAGGTATCAAGCCCAAACCAACCTTATCTTCTAAAGCAGGATAATTTGGTCTGCTAAGGCTTGTGCCACTAACTGATAGATATCAAAGGATATCATTGGGAGCCTGGACAATGCCCATTGTTTTTGGCTGTCTTTGATTTAACCAGCAGGAAAGAGAGAGAGAGATAAAGAGGGCTACTATTCATATTATAGAGCAAGATTGTTTGTCCCTGAACTAATACAGCCGGAGAAGAACTATTCCTTTATTCTCTGCCTTCAATCGCTTCATATTCTTAATCAAATGGGCCTGTTGTCTCGAGGAACACTACGCTGCATTGACAAGCCGCAGACAGATTATCTGGTTTGAATGGCTTTTCCAGACCAGTGAGAGGCTAACCAAACAATAGTGAACTTGTTGTAAGTGAAACAAATCCAATATTCATTGTGCACAGCTTGAGAGCAAAGCATTCATGAGGAAACTCGTGTTTGTAATTGTAGAAACAGGTATGTGTTGACTCCTGGCCTCTATTGTGTCCAGCTGTATCAACTGTTCTCTGGCGGCTGTGTTGTTGAAATCCCATTTCATTTATGACAGAGGACCGGATGAGCACCTAGAAAGGAACATTGATGGGAGAAAAATGTATGTGAAATGAAAAACATCATGAACATTTCAATGATGTTGCTGCATATATTACCGTTCAAAAGTTTGGGGTCAGTGAGATTTTTAATGTTTCTGAAAGAAGTCTCTTCTGCTCACCAAGGCTGCATGTGTTTGATCAGAAAATACAGGAAAAAAAGAATAAAAAGTTATTTGATGAATAAAAATCTTTTCTTTAAAAAGTCTTTACCGTCACTTTAAAAAAAAATCAATTTAACACGTCCTTCCTGAATAAAAGTAATAATTTCTTTCAAAAAAGAAAGAAAAATAAATACTGACCCCAAACATTTGAACGGCAGTGTATGTTGTTACAAAAGATTTCTGTTTTGAATATATGCTGCTCTTTTTCTCTTTTTATTCATCAAAGAATCCTGAAAAAAACTAGCAGGTTCCAAAAAAATGTAAGCAGCAAAAACTGTTTCCAACACTGATAATAAATCAGCATATTATACTGATTTCTGAAGATCATGTGACACTGAAGACTGGAGTAATGATGCTGAAAATACAGCTGCGCATCACAGGAATAAATTATATTTTAACACGTATTCATATAGAAAACCATTATTTTAAATTGTAATAATATTTCACAATATTACATTTTTTTTTCAGTATTTTTGATCAAATAAATGCAGCCTTGACGAGCAGAAGAAACTCCTGCA
>NW_015554134.1:312181-317295 GCF_001515605.1 Sinocyclocheilus anshuiensis
CACTCACTCCCTCACTCACTCACACTCACACTCACTCACACACACTCTCACACACTCACACACACTCACACTCACACTCACACACACACACACATATTGTGTATAATACTTTTAATAGGTTGCTTTATTACGTTTAGTGTAAAAATGTATTTTGTAACTTTTGACAGACTGACTCGGATGAAAGAATGAATCAAGAAGATGTTACAATGATGGTTGCTTTAACATTCTTCATAATATCATCATCATCATCATCACAATGGAAATGGATGTCGCATTGTATTGTGATTATTTAACATTTATATAAATTTCCTTGTCATCTGAGGTGTAACAGATGACTAATTTACATAAAAATGATCTATCTTATTCAAGTTTTGGAGAGATTCAGGACACTGTCTGTCATGAATGCACTGATGCCCAGGGAAGCTCAGAAACTGAAGCCGTGTCCATGGCAGTGGGGCCTGCTGACACACACACGTCGCTCTGATCAGTACAGGACTGTCATCTCATCCACATCTCAACGGCTCTGAGATGCAACAGACATAGTGAAAGAGCAGATGAAACTGTGACCTTAAGCCTGGTCTTTTGGACAGGTCTGGTGGGAAGGTTCTAGTCTCTGCTTTCACCGAGTCCAGCTCGAAAACCACAAAGCTCTTATCAAAGTTCAAATGTAAGGACCATGGTAACTTGCACTGTGAACCTAACCTGGGGTGCGTTTCCCAAAAGCAACTATAGTCGTAAGTTCTGTCATTACCAATAGAGATCAATGGAACTTACCACCTTAGTTAGCTAACGATGCTTTTGGGAAACGTAGCCCTGGTCGGGAGCAGGCTGCATTGATCATGGCTTTTCATAGTCGTGGTGCATGCGCTAAACTCAGAGTCAACCTGCTCAGAGTCGACTGAACTAACTCAATTCAGCTGTTCTGAACCCGAAAACTCAAGAGTTTCCCATCTCAGGCTAAGGCAACTCAGATTGGTGCATGCGCTAAACTCAGAGTCAACCTGCTCAGAGTCGACTGAACTAACTCAATTCAGCTGTTCTGAACCCGAAAACTCAAGAGTTTCCCATCTCAGGCTAAGTCAACTCAGAGTTCAACTTTTAACTCAGAGTTGGTTGAACCTCCTTACTGAAACAGGCCCCAGGTGTTCAGGGTTTTTTGAAAATAAAGGGCATTTTGGAGCAGGGTTAAAGTCTACAGGAAGATAGTTATCCAGGGGCCCGTTTCAATAACGAGGTTCAACCAACTCTGAGTCGACTTACCCTGAGATGGGAAACTCTGAGTTTTCGGGTTCAGAACAGCTGAATTGAGTTATTTCAGTCGACTCTGAGTAGGTTGACTCTGAGTTTAGAGCGTGCACCACGACTATGAAAAGCCATGATCAATAGAGCTCCGAAATTACGAGTCACCATGGCAACAGCTCTCGCCAAAAAGACAAGAGTCAATACGTAACTTTAATTCTTAATCACTGATATAATATCAGGTGAAAACTGGCAGAACAGTAAGTTATTGAACTAATATTAATTTTCATGGTATCCTACAGGCAAAAGAAAGAAAAAAAGCAGCTAAACATTTGAAGCATAAAAACATAATTCAATCAGGTAAAGCTTTAAGCATAAAAGATTCATGAGTGTAGGCTACATGACTTTACAAGCATTTGACATTAAATAAATATCATTCAGTGTCTATTTCAGTGCGAAGCAGCTTTTTCCATATAGTCTTTTCACATAATTAAACGTTTTCTAATCCAAACTGTTGCATTTCTTAATTAGAGTAATGAACATTTAACATCTGACTTCTACTCAGTCAACAGCAGAGGCTAGCAAAAGCTAGTTTTTTCTCCATTTCCGTCAGCGATGGAGTTTTGGTTCCTTTGGCTTGTTTAGTTGGGGACGCTTGACTGATTGCACCGACACTATTGAAGAGAGCTGAACTGGATGATGAATCACTGAATCATCAATGAACTGACTTTAGCTGGAAAATGACTCTTTATTATTGTCCTCTTACATTATTGACTAACTGTTTTCCTGTTTGTCTCTGTAAAGCTGCTTTGACACAATCTACTGTATAAAGCGCTGTACAAATAAAGGTAAAAATAATAATAATGAAGAACAGATGAAGAGGAGATGGCCACAACACCAAGTATTGGAAGAATATTAAAATCCAACAGGAAAAAGAATAACTGTTGGTTTGTGTTTGTAGGAAATAAAGATGATCAAATAAATGTAACAGCTGTGGTGGTTACGGCTTATATCTCAAACTACCTTTATATCTGGCATCCTTCATTCCATACAGTAATCAGCTTCATTTTCCATGGGTTTGTGCTCAGAAAACGACACAAATATTATAAGAAAGAGAGTGAGAGCGAGACACACACAGCGGCCTAACTGATGTGCTCTGCATCCCTGATGTTATATAGAAAACTACCATTTAAAAATGCTACCGATCAAATAAATATGCATGTGGATATGGCTAAAAAATCTAAATAATCCTCTTCTGATGTAAATGTAACTCCCTATGAATTAATGCAGCCTCTTTGTCTACAGGATTCAGTATAAGAGGAGATGCTGTTTTTGTCGCTTTCACAGGGTCTAATGATGAAAATATCTGCAATGAATGAATGTACTGCACTGCAAAAAATGCTTTTCTTACTTAGTATTGTTGTCTTGTTGTTTCCAGTCAAAATATGTAAAGACTCTTAAATCAAGATGCATTTTCTACATAAGAAAAATGACATAAGGTATTTAGTCTTTTAATAGTATTTTTCTTATTTTGCAAATTATCTGTCAATGGGGTAAAAATAAAAATAATCTTGTTTCCATTTGCATTAATATTATTTGTCTCGTTTTAAGTAAAATGCACTTAATTTAGATTCCAAAATACTCAATAAGAAAAGCATTTTTGCAGCATGAATGAATGAATGAATGAGGTATTTAAACATCGCTTCCTCTTTAAAAAGGGGGAGGAGACCGTAAGAAACTCTGGGTTTACCGAAGAAAGCTGCTCCCGACCAGGTTAGGTTCACTGAGTAAGTTACCACGGTGACTGACTCTGAGTATAAGTTACCTCTCTTTCAGAAACGGGCTTGACTTACCCTGCTTTCTCGGGTTTGACAAACCTCTCATTCTGAAACAGAAAACCCAAGAGTTTCCCTCATTTCAGGGTTAACATACTCAGAGTTTTCACTTAACCTCCTTTCAGAAACGGGCCCCTGGAGTCGGGATGGCTATCCTTGGCATATATTGTCTGTTAGTATTTAAGTTAGGTTGCAAACACAATTGGCCAGTGTTTGCACCAGGGTTGGTGTTTGGACCAAACAGCATCTGCCTTAAAATTGTTCACTCAGGCGCCATTCACTCTGAGTGATGCTAGCACTGCAGATTGCTGTGCTGTCGGCTGATGGTCTCTCTAGCTAGCTGTGGCTTTTACAAATTTGATCACAATTGAGGTCACAATATTATTTTTTGTGTGTGTCCAATGAAAAGGAACTAAGCACTAAAAGCAGAAAGTGAGGCAGTGAGCGCAGCTGCTGAGTCAGAGCGTGCAGGAATGCCAGTGGAATGGGGAAGAAGCGTGAGAGTGAGTGTGTGTGTGTGTGTGTCAGTAAGACTGATCTGGGGAAGGAGGGGCGGAGATTCTCCAGGGATTGCGTGCGGACATCAAATGTTTACCTGTAACACAGACAGAGGGGAGGAGAGGAGAAATGGCTGTGGTTTACAGTAGTGGGCGGAGAAACAGAGCCTCCAGCATGAGCTTCGCACGCATCTTAACAATACTACCTTTATGAAGACCGCACACACACACACACACACACACTCACACACTTCTGCAGGAAGACTTCCAGGGTTTCATGTCAGTGGAATTTCAGTGGTAGTATTCTTCTTATCACAAACCGCAGCTCACACAGTCAAATCAGTGCAGAAGTGAATGGACGGGGGATTTGGGGTAACGGTCATGTTCATATGTGTGGGTTATTATACATAAAACTCTAATTTAGGATTTCTAAAACTATTGAATTATGAAGAAGAATTTTAGTACTATATTTCTTATTTTCAGAAAATTATATTTATGATTTATATATATATATATATATACACACACACACACACACAAATATATAGACAGACAGATAGATAAGACAGATGGATGGATGGATGGATAGATAGATAGATTTCTGCCCAAAATATATTTTAAACATATGCTAAATATACAGCAGTGAAGCTCAATTAAATATATATTTTAAATAAAAAATATATTTATTTTCAACATACATATATATAAATATATTTCGAAATTTATTCCAGGGACAATAAAATACTTTTTTTTTTTTTTTTTTTTTTTTTACAGTAGCCTGCATTTAAGTTCTATTTATTTTATCATTAATTAATTAATTAATTAATTTTTTTGGTATACTTTGAAATATATTTAAAAATATATTTGAAAATACATATTTTTTGCCATATAGGATTATTTACCCAAACAATTTATAAATGGTGTCATAGGAAAGGAAAGGTTTCCCTGAAGAGTTAAGGTGACATTTTAACTGATACAAAAGTGTTTGGCCTCTTTCACCAGAATACTGTCCAGTCACTTCATTTACACTTAGCCACACAAATCTGATCTATTGAAACACTATATGCAAATATTACTCCGTTAACCTACATGATGATGCTAATGCCAGTGCCATATGGCGAATATTTCCGTGGTACATTCTCTTCACCTCATGGGTCAATTCTGGTCTAATTCTTCATTGTTTGCTGTGTGGTGGTTGAGAGGAGTGCAGTTGTAGCCAGATGCATCAACACTCGTCTGAGTGGCATCTTGTGCTCTTGTCAAACCACGTCCAGATCAGACTGCTGTGCATCTCAAATGGATCTTGGAAGGTGATCACACTTGGTCTTTCCATGATCAGATAACTATCAGTGCAAACAAATGAAAGTCATGAACAGCCCTGACAGATGTTGACACTGAACTGACTACCACTGTGCTGTAAGCACTTCTGTTCTTCCATAGAAGATCAGGTGAATGCAGCACTATAAATCAAGCGTGTGTGCTGACGGGGCGTGTGTGTGTGTGTGTGTGTGTGTGTGTGTGTGTGTGTGACTGTGTACACACA
>NW_015554134.1:317330-329326 GCF_001515605.1 Sinocyclocheilus anshuiensis
TGTGGGACTGTGTACATACATGTGCGTGCATGAGCCGGGCTCTCCTCTCTGCAGTCGGAGCTCGTCACAATGGCAGTCATTGTTCTGAAGGCAGGCCCCTGCGTGCTCACACCCTCCCCGACCTGAGCGGCAGACAGGTGTATCTCTGCTAGTCACGCACAGCACCTCTGCGCAGCCGGACACTCCTCCACATCTCACTGCTGTCTCAATAAAGGTGTGAACCCATGAGCCTAGCGCCAGATTGTGCCATCACGGCCAATAACCTTGAAACCATACAGTGAAAACAGTAGTAATATGAAATTTTATTATTTCTGTGATAGCCCTAGAGCGAGAGAGAGAAAAATATATTTCTTCAGTAGCATTAGGTTCGCTTTGTAGTTTTAATTCTCATCAATACTTTTGGTTGCATTATTATTATTATTATTATTACTACTACTGCTGCTATTATTATTATTATTATTATTACTACTACTGCTGCTATTATTATTATTATTATTATTACTACTACTGCTGCTATTATTATTATTATTATTATTACTACTACTGCTGCTATTATTATTATTATTATTATTACTACTACTGCTGCTATTATTATTATTATTATTATTACTACTACTGCTGCTATTATTATTATTATTATTATTACTACTACTGCTGCTATTATTATTATTATTATTATTACTACTACTGCTGCTATTATTATTATTATTATTATTACTACTACTGCTGCTATTATTATTATTATTATTATTACTACTACTGCTGCTATTATTATTATTATTATTATTATTATTATTATTATTTCTAATTCTAATATTATTTTTATTACTACTACTGCTGCTATTATTATTATTATTATTATTATTTTTATTATTATTATTTCTACTTCTACTATTATTATTATTACTACTACTGCTGCTATTATTATTATTATTATTATTATTATTATTATTTCTAATTCTAATATTATTTTTATTACTACTACTGCTGCTATTATTATTATTATTATTATTATTATTATTATTATTATTATTATTTCTACTTCTACTATTATTTTTATTACTACTACTGCTGCTATTGTCAGGGAGTCTCTGTCACCAGTCACCAGCTCTGGACTCCATGTCCCAGAATCCTCCCCGGCTTACACCTGTTTTCAGTCACGATCACCACTCACACCAGATCACACTCACCTGTATTCTGATCACCTGCACCTGCCATCTGCAATAAAGTCACCATTCAAAAGCAAGCTCCTTCCAGTCACTCACCGTCCGGTCTACCGTTCACTACTCTGAACCTTATCAGACTCTCAATATGCTATTTACCTGTTTATCCTTACCGCTAGTTCCCCGAAGATCTCCATCCGTTGTTCTCCTCCGCTCCTGGATCCCGAACCCTCCGTGCACCTACACAGGAACCAATCATCAGGACACAGCTAAGACTCATTGAACTGTCATTCGTATTGGATACTCACCAGTCCTTGCTTCAGTCATTTTGCCATTATCATACCTGTCAATAAACCTGCCATTCATTCACTAACCTGTTGTCTCCGGCTTGATCTGTGACAGCTATTATTGTTATTATTACTACTACTACTATTACTACAACTACTGCTGCTATTATTATTATTAATATTTCTACTTCTACTATTATTATTATTATTATTACTACTGCTATTATTATTTCTACTTCTACTATTATTATTATTACTACTGCTGCTATTATTATTACTACTACTGCTGCTATTAATATTATTATTATTACCACTACTGCTGCTATTATTACTATTTCTACTTCTACTATTATTATTACTACTGCTGCTATTGTTATTATTATTTCTACTACTGCTATTATTATTAATAATAATAATAATAATAATAATACTGCTATTATTATGACTACTAATATTATTATTATTATTACTACTACTACTATTATTACTACTGCTGCTATTATTACTACTACTACTACTGCTATTATTTTTATTATTATTATTACTACTACTGCTACTATTATTATTATTACTACTGCTATTATTATTATTACTTCTACTATTATTATTACTACTGCTGCTGTTATTATTATTATTATTACTACTGCTGCTATTATTAGTATTATTATTTCTACTACTGCTATTATTATTATTATTAATAATAATAATACTGCTATTATTATGACTACTAATATTATTATTATTATTACTACTACTATTATTACTACTGCTGCTATTATTATTACTACTACTACTGCTATTATTATTATTATTATTACTACTGCTATTATTATTATTACTTCTACTATTATTATTACTACTGCTGCTGTTATTATTATTATTATTACTACTGCTGCTGTTATTAGTATTATTATTTCTACTACTGCTATTATTATTATTATTAATAATAATAATACTGCTATTATTATGACTACTAATATTATTATTATTATTACTACTGTCACGAATCCTGTCCATGGACTTCCGTTCATTCACCACCAGAGGTCACCCTTTCCATTACATTGACTCTCGCAAAACACAAACTGTGCACATGGATCCGCACGCCTCTCGTCTCGTCAGCCCCGTGACAACTACTACTATTATTATTACTACTGCTGCTATTATTATTATTACTACTACTACTGCTATTATTATTATTATTATTACTACTACTACTGCTACTATTATTATTACTACTGCTATTATTATTATTACTTCTACTATTATTATTACTATGGCTGCTGTTGTTATTATTATTACTACTGCTGCTATTATTAGTATTATTATTTCTACTACTGCTATTATTATGACTACTAATATTATTATTATTATTACTACTACTATTATTACTACTGCTGCTATTATTATTATTACTGCTATTATTATTAGTGTTACTACTGCTGCTGCTATTATTATTATTACTACTGCTGCTATTATTATTATTTCCACTACTACTACTACTACTATTAATATTATCACTACTACTACTATTGTTATTATTACTACTACTGCTGCTATTATTATTATTATTATTACTACTATTAATATTATTACTACTACTACTACTGCTATTATTATTATTACTACTGCTGCTATTGTTATTACTGCTATTATTATTATTACTACTACTACTATTATTATTACTACTACTACTACTACTACTACTATTATTATTATTACTATGGCTGCTGTTGTTATTATTATTACTACTGCTGCTATTATTAGTATTATTATTTCTACTACTGCTATTATTATGACTACTGATATTATTATTATTATTACTACTACTATTATTACTACTGCTGCTATTATTACTACTACTACTACTGCTATTATTTTTATTATTACTATTACTACTACTGCTACTATTATTATTATTACTACTGCTATTATTATTATTACTTCTACTATTATTATTACTATGGCTGCTGTTGTTATTATTATTACTACTGCTGCTATTATTATTATTACTGCTATTATTATTAGTGTTACTACTGCTGCTGCTATTATTATTATTACTACTGCTGCTATTATTATTATTTCCACTACTACTACTACTACTATTAATATTATCACTACTACTACTATTGTTATTATTACTACTACTGCTGCTATTATTATTATTATTATTACTACTATTAATATTATTACTACTACTACTACTGCTATTATTATTATTACTACTGCTGCTATTGTTATTACTGCTATTATTATTATTACTACTACTACTACTACTACTATTATTATTATTATTACTATTATTATTATTACTACTACTGCTATTATTATTATTATTTTTATTACTACTTCTATTATTGCTAATATTATTATTATTATTGTTACTACTGCTGCTAGTATTATTCTTACTACTACTGCTATTATTATTATTATTATTATTATTATTGTTAGTATTATTTATTTATTTATTTACCAGTCAGAAATTTGTGTTTCAATGGCATGAAGGGACTTTCAAAAGATGTTCACAGGATTTTAAATCATCTTTATTTCTATGGAGCTTAACACAGATTGTGTGAAAGCAGCCTCAGTGATAAGCAGGAAAATAATAGAATAAATTATGGAAACCCAAGTATGGAGACGATTCAGATTCTGCTGTAAAGCAGCTCTAGAAGACAATAGTGTCATTATTTAGTCAGTTCAGTGTTGGTTCAGGTCAGATCAACATCAGTGTGAAGATCATCAATTTGAAACAAGTTAAATTCAGCCAAATTCTGTTGGTTATTCAGCTTGAGTCAGTTCAGTAATAGTTCCGGTGTTGCAATATGTGATTCATCTGTAAAGCAGCTCTACAAAAGAATAATAATTCAGTTCAAGTTTTGTTCTCATTCGATGCTGTCAGTCAGTGCATTTATATTGATAAATCACTGAATGTTAAGTGTCTTTTAGTCCCCAACTAAACAAGCCAAACGGTGACAAGGAATCCAAATGCCATCAGATCTCCTCTGGTCTAAATGGATGTAGATGGTGTGATATTGTTTGTGGTACGTCACACCGGCATTAGATGGGAAGAAAGAGTTGTAGCCTGCTCAGCAGGTTGGAAAGCATGAAGGTAGAGTTGAGGTTTAGCCAGTAGTAGGCTTATCCGTGGCCTCAAGCATGATGAACATCTTTCTTATGTCCCAGCTGGTATGATGCATTTTTACTAAAATGTGTGTGCATGAAACTTTATATACCCAGTTAGTAATATAGACACAACCATTGTTTGTCTGAGCATCCCAGTCTGGGCCGTGTGGGTTCTGGGTAAATTATTTATTCACGGCATGAGCTGTGTTTCAAAACACACTTGACTTATCTGATGCATGGATGATTCAAACACATTGTTTTCTATGAGTGTACGCCCACATTGCTAACGCTGCTCAACATTATGCCACGCCACTCCCTTAGACTTCCATTTAATTACGTTAAACGGTATTTGTCTCAGGTCATTGTTAATGTACATATTGACTTCACCCTAGGATAGAAGATGAAAACCTTAGTAATAAGGTTATGTTTTTGTGTTTTGACAGCTTGTATAAAAGTTATGCTACATACAGGAAAATTGCATAATATAGACTGTGCTTTCTAATCTCTCTACTTGCACTGCTGTACCTCAAACTCATGGATCGCTTGGCTGTATGGTGATTAGATGTGACTAATACACTGTGAACGACTGAGCCATTGCATTCTATTTATGTGCTGCCTAACTAAAGATCTGGGCTCTTGTATCTTTGCTCTCTTGTGAAAAAGTACAATAAAAGTACTTATTATGAAAATAATAGACTTTAAAAGACTTTACTTAAGTGTGAACTGAATGTAATGTTTTCAGACACTTTAATTGCATGCTTTAATTTTCAAATGAAAAATTGTAGTTTACATTTATATTAAATGCTATTAGATTCACTTTAGAGTGCATTTTGACCTACTTAACTAGGACTAAAGTACACCTTTATGTGTAATTTCACAATCACTTACATAGTCTTACGGTGCACTGCTGAATGTACTGACAAGCATTTATGATAAACTAAAATATACTTTGTCATTTCCTCTGAAACTTGTATGACACTTATTTAAATATATTGCAATTACATGTTTATAATGATGAAGTTGTATTTCAGTAAGCTGAAAATATGTATAATCTCAAATAACACACTACAGTTAAAATTATAATCAAGTACTTTACATGTGCTTTAGTGTGTAGATGCACTAGTCAACACATCTAAATAAATGCACTTATTTAAATCATGACAATAATTTAAATTGTTTTAAAACTTTTCATTTGACATTATTACAAACTGCACTTTTTAAAGTCTACTCAAGTGTGTTAAGAAACAGTCATGAAAGTGGCTGTATTTAAGTACACTTAAGTGGCCTTTTATTTGATTCCTATTATATTATCTGAAAGTACAGTTGTTGTTTTTTTTATTTACCGTTAGTAAATACGTTTTGAAGTACAAGTGCGCATTCAATACAACACTTCTTTTTCACAAGAGCTTTAACAGCTCATGAAGCTGTTACACGTCACCTGCCAACACACATTTTCTGGCTGATGTTTAGAAAATTAATGCCAGATGAGTTAAAGAAAAATGAAAAGAAGCTGAGGGAAAATCCTGGCTCATCTTTGGGAAGAATGCACATGTTTAGTGTAATTCTCTCCTGGACTGTAGTAGGAAACACGCTTCACAACCCTGTAAACATACAAGAGTCTGATTAGTACCCACTGATGGACTTTCCAGTGATACAGCCTTGTTATAGAGCCGAAATAAGGAAAGTTCGTGCTAAGGGTTGAGGTTCATACATGTAGACTAAATTCAATTAAATTAGAATTTTATAGATTAGACTTTACTGTCATTGTGCAAAGCTAATCATAGCATCCTCCTTATGATTGCTATATAGTGCAGAAGACAGTGGATAACTGGCATTACGTCAGTGACTTCTTATAAAGGCAATAGTATGATGTTAGGTTAAGATGTAAGTTATTGTGCATCTTTAGGTGCTGCTGCTGAAAATACACATATTCCCTCAGTAAATGTGAGTTCATTCAAGATGGGTGCATAATAATTATAAAAGAATTAGTAAATGCAAATGCATATGTCACACTCAAAGTATGTCAACTTCCAAAAAGTGTTTCATGTCCAGGATCTTACTTATGGTCCTGCTGATCAGGGCTGCGTTTCCCAAAAGCATCGTTAGCTAACTATGGTGGCAGGTTCCATTGAACTCTATTGGTAAGGATGGAGGATGTTTTTGGGAAACGCACCCCAGTAAAGGTGCCCTCGACAGACACGGTTTTGAGACAAAACGAGGCTTGGGCATTGCTGGGCACATTTGTTGGCTGGATAAGTATAAAACATGTTATACTTCACCCGTGCCTTACAACCCCAATTCCAGAAAAGTTGGGACGTTTTGTACAATGCCATAAAATCAAGTGTCTGTGATTGGTTAATGCTCTTTAACTTGAAAAGCATTAAAGTGAAAAAAGAAAAGATTTCCAATATATTTTGTAAATACAAATAAATTTGGATGTTGATGGCTGCAACACATTCCGAAAAAGTTGTGACAGAGGCTAAATGAATGTGAAAATGTCCAAATTAAACTGTGTTCACAGTAGGCGGTGATAAATAATCTGTTCAAGATAACAGCCTCTAACAGTGACGTGAAACACTATGATAGTCCTATTATTAATGCAATCTATGCATTCAGTGATAATTATGTATGAATTTGTTCTCCTGTTTATTGTGAGCGCTGCAGGTTTCAGGGCTGCTGGATGGCATGTGCATCGCTCTCCTTCACAGAAGAGCAGAAGGAAAAAAAGAGCCACTACAGAGCGCCGGTGACTCAGGAATGCGAGACAGGAATGCCGTCGAGTTTGACTGAACACAATGTCTTTGTGTTTTGGTTCAGGGCTCTAGTCACGCAAACCTGCAGCAGCTCCTCTGCGCTCGGCTCAGGTGCCGCTGGCTTGAGCTGGACTCCTGCCAGAAGAGCTGTTGCTATTACAGCAAAGAGTAGTGGATCGGGGTGCGAAATCACTTTGAACTGGCTCCACTGCACCACTACTAGTTATTTAGCCTTTATCCAACGCGACTGACATTGCAATTATGGGGACATCTTCTCAGCTTACGTGTTTTGTGCATGCAAGTGTTTGTGGATCAAACTAGTGATATATTGCATTTAATAATTCACGTTTTGGGGTTACTAGCATTGTCTGATAACTGGCTTATTTTAAGAGAAGTTGTCATGTCAATGCACATCTTCAGTATCACTTATTTTTAAGTAGGCACTGTTAATAGTAGTGATTTTCACAACTGACTGATCCTTATTCCCAAATCCGCTCCTCAGTTTAGCAGTCGAGTGTAGAGGTGGGGAATGAAAGCATGTCTGGAGCTGACGGAAGAACATGAACGAAACCATGATTCACTCTTTTGTGTGGTGTGACGACAGCAGATCTTATCTGACTCACGCTCGGCTGCTCACACGCGATGCTGTCATTAACACACACACACGCTAAACACAACACATGCATCCCAGAAGATGCTCAAACAGACGCCTGTTCACACCTGTGCTGCACTCGCCAGGTTTTCAGTTTGGTGAACTGCTGCCGCATTGAACACAATGAAACACACAATACAGTCTAAAGCACAGGCGGAGTGAATATTGGCAGTGAATAATTGTGCAAATGGCACATAATAACAAATGCCCAACGCATGAAGCATTCATGCCCAGAAGTGGTTTGGATGCACGTTTGCTGGTAATTAAGCTCTACTAAACAAATACATCTGCCACTTTATATATACTTACCTCAATAATAATAATAATAAGGCAAGGCGAGTTTATTTACATAGCACATTTCATATACAGAGGTAATTCAAACCCTTACGAAAATTAACCATGGTTTTACCACAAACGAAACCAAAAAACCATGGTTACTATAGTTAAACTATGGTACCCACAAATTAACCATGGTTTTACCACAAACGAAACCAAAAAAACATGGTTACTATTGTTAAACCATGGTAACCACAAATTAACCATGGTTTTACCACAAACAAAACCACAAAACCATGGTTACTATAGTTAAACAATGGTAACCACAAATTAGCCATGGTTTTACCACAAACAAAACCACAAAACCATGGTTACTATTGTTAAGCCTTGGTAACCACAAATTAACCATGGTTTTACCACAAACAAAACCAAAAAAACCATGGTTACTATTGTTAAACCATGGTAACCACAAATTAGCCATGGTTTTGCCACAAACAAAACCATGGTTACTGTGGTTAAACCATGGCAACCACAAATTAACCATGGTTTACCACAAACAAAACCGCAAAACCATGGTTACTATAGTTAAACCATAGTAACCACAAATTAGCCATGGTTTTACCACACTAACCATAGTTTAACCAAGGTATTTGTAGTAAAACTGTGGTTATACAAATGGTAATCAATACGCCAAAAAAACCATGGTTACTATTGTTAAACCATGGTAACCACAAATTAGCCATGGTTTTACCACACTAACCATAGTTTAACCAAGGTATTTGTAGTAAAACTGTGGTTATACAAATGGTAATCAATACGCCAAAAAAACCATGGTTACTATTGTTAAACCATGGTAACCACAAATTAGCCATGGTTTTACCACACTAACCATAGTTTAACCAAGGTATTTGTAGTAAAACTGTGGTTATACAAATGGTAATCAATACGCCAAAAAAACCATGGTTACTATTGTTAAACCATGGTAACCACAAATTAGCCATGGTTTTACCACACTAACCATAGTTTAACCAAGGTATTTGTAGTAAAACTGTGGTTATACAAATGGTAATCAATACGCCAAAAAAACCATGGTTACTATTGTTAAACCATGGTAACCACAAATTAGCCATGGTTTTACCACACTAACCATAGTTTAACCAAGGTATTTGTAGTAAAACTGTGGTTATACAAATGGTAATCAATACGCCAAAAAAACCATGGTTACTATTGTTAAACCATGGTAACCACAAATTAGCCATGGTTTTACCACACTAACCATAGTTTAACCAAGGTATTTGTAGTAAAACTGTGGTTATACAAATGGTAATCAATACGCCAAAAAAACCATGGTTACTATTGTTAAACCATGGTAACCACAAATTAGCCATGGTTTTACCACACTAACCATAGTTTAACCAAGGTATTTGTAGTAAAACTGTGGTTATACAAATGGTAATCAATACGCCAAAAAAACCATGGTTACTATTGTTAAACCATGGTAACCACAAATTAGCCATGGTTTTACCACACTAACCATAGTTTAACCAAGGTATTTGTAGTAAAACTGTGGTTATACAAATGGTAATCAATACGCCAAAAAAACCATGGTTACTATTGTTAAACCATGGTAACCACAAATTAGCCATGGTTTTACCACACTAACCATAGTTTAACCAAGGTATTTGTAGTAAAACTGTGGTTATACAAATGGTAATCAATACGCCAAAAAAACCATGGTTACTATTGTTAAACCATGGTAACCACAAATTAGCCATGGTTTTACCACACTAACCATAGTTTAACCAAGGTATTTGTAGTAAAACTGTGGTTATACAAATGGTAATCAATACGCCAAAAAAACCATGGTTACTATTGTTAAACCATGGTAACCACAAATTAGCCATGGTTTTACCACACTAACCATAGTTTAACCAAGGTATTTGTAGTAAAACTGTGGTTATACAAATGGTAATCAATACGCCAAAAAAACCATGGTTACTATTGTTAAACCATGGTAACCACAAATTAGCCATGGTTTTACCACACTAACCATAGTTTAACCAAGGTATTTGTAGTAAAACTGTGGTTATACAAATGGTAATCAATACGCCAAAAAAACCATGGTTACTATTGTTAAACCATGGTAACCACAAATTAGCCATGGTTTTACCACACTAACCATAGTTTAACCAAGGTATTTGTAGTAAAACTGTGGTTATACAAATGGTAATCAATACGCCAAAAAAACCATGGTTACTATTGTTAAACCATGGTAACCACAAATTAGCCATGGTTTTACCACACTAACCATAGTTTAACCAAGGTATTTGTAGTAAAACTGTGGTTATACAAATGGTAATCAATACGCCAAAAAAACCATGGTTACTATTGTTAAACCATGGTAACCACAAATTAGCCATGGTTTTACCACACTAACCATAGTTTAACCAAGGTATTTGTAGTAAAACTGTGGTTATACAAATGGTAATCAATACGCCAAAAAAACCATGGTTACTATTGTTAAACCATGGTAACCACAAATTAGCCATGGTTTTACCACACTAACCATAGTTTAACCAAGGTATTTGTAGTAAAACTGTGGTTATACAAATGGTAATCAATACGCCAAAAAAACCATGGTTACTATTGTTAAACCATGGTAACCACAAATTAGCCATGGTTTTACCACACTAACCATAGTTTAACCAAGGTATTTGTAGTAAAACTGTGGTTATACAAATGGTAATCAATACGCCAAAAAAACCATGGTTACTATTGTTAAACCATGGTAACCACAAATTAGCCATGGTTTTACCACACTAACCATAGTTTAACCAAGGTATTTGTAGTAAAACTGTGGTTATACAAATGGTAATCAATACGCCAAAAAAACCATGGTTACTATAGTTAAACCATAGTAACCACAAATTAGCCATGGTTTTACCACACTAACCATAGTTTAACCAAGGTATTTGTAGTAAAACTGTGGTTATACAAATGGTAATCAATACGCCAAAAAAACCATGGTTACTACACTTTTTGCTACAATAAAACCATGGTTAATGTTCGTTAGCGAAGTGCTTTACAGAAAAAGAAAAGCAGTCATCATAAAGTTTCTTAAGATATAAAAATAAACAGATACAATAAAAGTAAGAAGTAAAAACTGAAAATGAACGAGTTCAAATGAAATAAGACTCAGCATTAAGAGAGATAAAAGGATTAATCAGGATTAATAATAATACTTTTTTGGTACTTACTGTATTGCAAAACACTGTTGCTGCTATTGAGGTGCATAAGGTTTGTCTATCTGGTTAGGAGTCATTATAGATGTAATAACAGAAAAATAATTACAGATGTGATTTCATGCAGCAATTTTTAAAACATAAGTACAAGGTAAAACACGAATAAGTGCGTTCTGTGGAATTAGTCAGCAGTTAAAGGGCCCGTGCAGCTGAATTGACTACACTTCCCACAGTCCAGTGCGGCGGTGGGTGTCATGTGATGTTTGTAGTCTGCCGGCGCTCGCTCGTCTCAGTCAGAGCGCTCTGTGTGAGGATGTGCTGCTGATGGCTCCGCAAAGCAACCTGTGGAATAAGGGCACTTTCCAGAGCGAAGGACTGACAGAGGACCAGAAACAAATGCTCCGGTAACGTTACTTCTCACGCACTGGATTCTCATGTAACGTCGCAGTGACAGCGGAGGTAACGTTACTTCGTTACAGCTTTCTTCAGTAACGACAAACGTG
>NW_015554134.1:329555-338391 GCF_001515605.1 Sinocyclocheilus anshuiensis
GCATGTGTGTGTATTTATATATATATATATATATATATATATATACCATAAATATACATAGCACACACACATATATTATGTAAACAAAAACTTTTATTTTGGATGCGATTAATCATTTGACAGCACTAATTATATTCACATTTAGATGTATGTGATCTGTTGAAGTCGTCGTAGATGTGCACTTCACCTGTTTGCCGGTCATTCACATTCAGTCCTAATATTATTGATTTCGATATCTTGATATCTCTCTGTTAAACTGGTTTTAAAAGAGCACAGTGTTTCAAACACATTATATCCTGCTGATGCTGCAGGTAGTAATAAGCTCATATTGAGACACATGTTATTCGTTTGATCTCGGCTGATAGAGAGTCGTTTCTGGTTGTTTAGATAGTGGACGTGTTTTAGAGCAGCTCTTGGTCCCGAGCAGAATTGCCTCTATTGTTGAGTCCCCCCAGCGTCCCCCTCTCTCAAACACCTCCTCCACAAACAAGACCTCCTTTCTCCTCTGGAGAGGGACCCTCGACTCTCAGGGCCAGCACTGACGGCGGGACGCTCCCTGCACAAAAGAGGCTGAAGTGTGAGTAAAGTTGGTCGGAGCCCCCAGAGTGCCGCTCTGTCCCGTCCTGAGAAGGACAAAGAAACACTTTGTGTCAGCCGGGGGGCCCTTGACTAACCCCCAGGGTCTTCCCTTCACTCCTCTTCCTCATCCTGTTATCTTAAACGAGGAGCGCGTGTTCGTGTCTTTCAGAAGCACGCGACTCTTCTCGCACACGAACTGCTCTTGCTAAAAGTCAGCCAGGAAGAGTTGGGTTTGGGCTCATTTCAGCGGTCGGCCCCGGTGTTGAATATCTGGCTGTGTTCTTGTGGTAAACACAAGGTGGAGGTGTGCTTGTGCACCAGTAGAGCTGCAGGTGTTTACTGCGCTATCATCTAACACATCTGTGGTAAACCACAAGAGAAACGTACATGTGCGGTCAGACAGGACTGCAGTATGTGTGTGTGTGTGTGTGCCGCAATCTGCATCTGTCAGGAGATCCATAAACTCTAATGCTCAGCTAAAATTACCACACTTACTTTCCAATGTGTGTGTCATTAAACCAGGTCTTATTAAGGCAGCAAATTGCATATATATATATATATACATACAGTGTTGTGAAAAAATGTTGGCCCCCTTCCTGATTTCTTATTTTTTTGCATGTTTGTCACACTTTAATGTTTCAGATCATCAAACAAATTTAAATATTGCACAAAGATAATGCAAGTAAATACAAAATGCAGTTTTTAAATGATGATTTCATTTATTAAGGGAAAAACTGTCCAAACCTACGTGGCCCTACGTGAAAAATTAATTGCCCCCTCCTGTTAAATCATGAAAGAACTGCAATTAACCACATTATTTTAGAAAGCTGAGTTAAATTTCACTAGCCACACACAGGCTTGATTACTGCCAGACCTGTTGAATCAAGAAATCACTTAAATAGAACCTGTCTGCTGGCGTAAAACCAACACAGCATTTCATAAAAAGAACATCATACCAGCAGTCAAACATGGTGGTGGTAGTGTGATGATCTGGGTCTGCTTTGCAGCTTCAGGACCTGGACGACTTGCCATAATTGATGGAACCATGAATTCTGCTCTCTAACAGAAAATCCACTGTATATATATATATATTATATAGGCTATATTATTTTAATTAATTGTTTAAAGCTGTTTTGAACGAATCGGGTGAGCCAATGATCCAATGGCCCATTCACTCAGAGAGCCGTTTACTTAATTTCTGAATGAATCAGCTGTTTGAACGAATCAAATCAATGACTCATTATTGCATGAATGACATTTACTGCCACCTAATGGCAGTTTTTAGGGGTGCGACGATGAATCGATTCGCGGATCGATTCTGCGTTTTTCGCTAATGCATCGCGATTCTCTCTTGAATAGATTCTGAGCTTATTTTTTAACAGCAGATGGCGCTGCGTGCTTTAGAAATAGCTGTACTCTGATGCTTCCAGTTCCTTACACACGCACCATTTAAACCTAAAATAATCATTCATAAAGTTCGAAAAGGTTGAAGCGAATTACAAGGATGTTCACAGTGGGCTGTTTACATTAATCTCACGTCATAAAAGCATAAAAGCCGAGGTGCAAGTACATTTAACCACTTACATGACTTAGCTCTTCTTCGTGAGCATTTGAGTGTGCCGTTAAAAACTAGCCTAGAGCGCCATCTGCTGTTAAAAACTGAGCTCAGAATCGTATTTGGAAAACCGAATTTAATCGATTTATCGTCGCACCCCTAGCAGTTTTAGTTTCTTATTTAGAGAATCATTTGATTACAAAAATCATATTTCCAAAAAAAAAAAAAATTCTGAGTTGAATCAAATCAAATATTTCTTCTAAAGCCACTTAACTTGTAATGCCTATTTGATGCTTTTCTCATTTAACACAATAATGGCTTTAAATGATCTTTTGGGGATTATTTCTCAGCCAAATTTATTGTGCAATTAATTCATCGCCACATTGTGTAATTAATTCGATTAAAAATTGTAATCGCTTGACAACTCTAATATATATGTTGAAAGTTTAATTAGTATTCAGCATGACAGTATGTAATTCGTAGTGTGGCAGCGGTGGGAACGTAACACAGGTGACTGGAGTGTGTTTTCGGGCCTCTGTGTTGTGCATCTCCACAGTTTTACACAAGAACCTGATCGCAGCTCAGTGAGGGATCTCAGAAAGATCACATGATTAGCAGCGCTCTGCTTCCATGTGCTTTCTAAGAGCTTTATGCTGTATGTGTGAGTGATGTCCAGCGCACTGCACCAAGCCATATGCTCTCCGTGTGTGTGTTTAGCGTGGCTCTAGAGTTGGTCTGTCATTTGTTAGCGCTGCGGGAACAATGGGCAGCTTGTCTCTGGGGTGCTGATGCTGGAGAGCCGCCGACCAAGAACAAGCGTCTGTCTGATGGAGGACCTGCTGACCCTTCCTCGGGAAAATAGAAGCTTTGTTCAGAGGTGTGTGTGTGTGTGTGTGTTTATGCTGCTGTGTGTGTGGGAATGTGTCTACGAGAGGAAGAGGCTGAGAAAACCGAATGGCCGGATGAAAGGTCAGAGAACTCGAAAACACTGAAGCGGTCTTGATTCCTGCACAGCGAGCCAGCGGGTTTTGTAGCGGGTAGTGATGTGTCAGAACTCTACTCTATATGCAAGCACAACATGAGGGCTCGTATCGTAAAAGTTTAAAAACTCTGCTCTCTTCTGTCACATCTTTGTCTTTATTTTTCATATTGCCTGTGTATAATATCGCTGGCTTCTGCGGCAGATCACGCTATAAATAAACACATAATCGCTTACTTTATGTCCTCCGTGTTTACTGTGTAAGTGTTGCCAAGTCCACAGTTTTCCTGCATAATCTGGCTACTTTTTCCACTGTTGCCGCAGGTTGTTTTTCAACTCCGTGGGTTAAAGCGACCCCACTAACGTGATATATAATCCTCAGAACGTGATTGGGCTAGTTTGGGACTAGTGTTGAGAAGCAATTGGTCGGATTTTGTTGTGAAAACCTGGCAACCCTATTCGTGTTGTTCTTGTTCTCGCATGCGGGTCAGTAGGGCTGCACGATTAATCGAAATCGAACCGAAATCGCGATTTGGCTTGATGCTTGATCCGATTAAGCAACACACTTCAAACATCCTCTCAAACTTAATGAGAAGCGTTTATAAACCTGTTGTTGAAAACATTATAACATGATTTTACTCCACAACATCAGTGGAGTGTTTTAAAATAAGTTAATTTTCTTCTTATCACAGAACGATATACATATCAATGTTTGTCCAAATTAGGGATTTCCTGGAACGTCTTGAGTTCTATTACTTCTGTGAGGTATATGTGGAGTTTCTGCGTGAGGGCGCCCTCCGGTGTCCAGTATGAATGGAACAGACATTACATGAGTTTAGCACTCAGTCTTATTTTAGCCATAAATAGGGAAAATAATACTTCTCTCTAAAGAAATTTGAAGTAAACATACGATAATCCATGTTTTTATCCAGTGTATAGAAGTGTACAGGAGTTTTTTTCCTTCTTTCTTTTTTCTTTCCCCACAGTGGATGTATAAAAGGCTCATATTTCAGTCCAAGATTTTTATCATAACAGTATCATATGATGTACAGTTATAGGCCTGCATGTTAACAAGTAACCCTGCAGTTTTCTGTAAAATAAAATTAGCATTGTTATCTTATCGTTCATTTTTAATCAAATTTTTATATTGTTATTTTTTTTGTTAATTTGTTTTAAAAATCGCATTTAAATCGTAAATCGCAATTTTAACCAGCAAAATCGCAATTCGATTTTTTTCCCCAAATCGTGCAGCCCTATGGGTCAGTTCAGAACCATGATCCGTTCACACTGGACATCTGATATTGGCCACATTTAAAACAACAATGTGAATGCAATAAAATCGGATCTGAGCAAAAACGAGTGGAATTGAGCAGTGTGAACGTAGCCCGAGTCTCTACTAATGAGCTGATGAGTGGAATCAGGTGCGTTTGATTAAGGAGACATGGGTTTTACTGTAATCAAAGTCGTGCATGTGCATCAGGCACACAGTCAGGGCTGTGGTTTGTGATTCTGGACTTCTACATTCAGCAGTTTCATACACACCTGTCTGCGTGAGGATGCGGCTTTAGCACACACTGAGTGAACGTTTAGTTGCGTCTCTGTGTTGGCCTTGATCACACCTGACAGTCTATAAATGACACACGAGCAGCCTAGACACGCGCCTCTCGCTTCAAATAAATTGGTTTGTGGCGCCACCTGGTGGCCGGTGAGAGTAGCTTCAGTGTTAGATCATCAGTGATTCTCAACTAGGGGGCCATAGGATGATGACTAAAGTATTTAACTGAGTAAATCAAACTAATTCTAACCCTAAACTAAAATGCTAAAAAACGGCAATCGTATTTCTTTTTTTAACCCCTCAATAACTGTTGTTTTTAATTAAGAACGGTTCCTGAAACTTCTGGAATCCCAAAATAAATCATAAATCATGTTAAATGCGCTGTCATTATTTGGGTATATCTGTAATTTATTCCGCAGGATGTGCTGAAATGCTGTCTAGATAGGCAGCTCACTAGGGTTTGAGACTCAGACACTGTCACAGTGTGTTTGCAGTCGACATATTTGTGCTTGACGGTGAAATACACTCCCGTCTGAGAGTTCAGATCCATTTGTTGGGCACAGTGCGCCCTCTACTGATGAGTGATGAACAGCACATTTGAGCTGGAATCAATCTCTACAGTCTCTACTAAAGTAATGTCACACAGAAGCAGTGCTGGATGAATGTGCTCTGGATGGTCACGAACAAGAACACGCCAAACAGTGCTGTAATTATGTGGATCAGGTCAGATTTGACTGTGGTCTCGCCTGTTTTCCTTTCGGGTTTTCTCTGCTGCCTCCCTGAAGTGCTTCCTAGAAACTCCTCTCTGTCCAGCAGCAAATCAGGAGTTTATTGAGGCAGAAGTCGTAGTTAATAGTCAGTTAATACTGAGAATTGGTCCCCAGACTAAAGTGCGACTGACATGGCAAAAAAAGTTTCAGATTTCTGCTTTGTTTTGATTCCTGAGATTTGTGTCTCATTATTATTCAGCATCAATAACACTGTCTGAAGCATTGTGATGCATACAAAGAAGTCATAAGAATAAGATCTCTGTGATGGTGCTAATAAACCGGGTGTGTTTTAAATGCACAATACCCTGGTTTATATATCTGTAGTCAATAAATCCAGTTTGTTTCAATCTCATATATTTCAAGGAATTGAATCTTGATTATATTTAAACCATGCTGTTGATACATTGTAACTGATTCAGCTGAGTTGATTTCTGTTGATTCTCGGCAATGTGAATAAATGCAGTATGATGTGAAAATATGCATTATTTTGAGTGCACGCATTCATATTTATTCTTGTTGCACGTTAACTCCTGTTTAACACTATCTAGGTCATGTTCTTGTGTTGCATGGCGTGTGAGGGCTCGTCATTGTTCATCCGTTTCATTTCTTACTGCTTTCTAGCATTAGGCTTAGACAAATTAGTTTGATTGGACACACAGCCCGTGACGTCTAAGCTTATGGGAATGTTTTCTCGTCTCATTGGGTTTTCTATTCTCACAGTGCATGATTATATGTAGCTGTGTTTTTTTCCTAGTGACCCAGTTGTGATGCTGTGGGTGGAGTAATGTGTGAGTCCCAGCGGTGCGCACCAGATGGCACTGTGACTCTGCTGAAACCACACACGAGTGCTCCTGCAGAGTCCTTACAGAGCCAGAGGACTCTCCTGTCTTACTGACCGTCATGCTGGAAACAGGCCGCCTTTGAAGATCAAAGCTTCCGCGCGCACCGAGATAACGTCCACCCCAGCCTCAATAAAGACAATCTTCTGCTGCTCCTTCTTTCATCGGCAAAGTCAGAGTCTCCGCTAACCTTTCCGGCCTTTTCAGGTCATCTTGGGTTAGTCATGTTTGTGTGAAAGTTTAAATTCACAGTCTGAAAAATGCACAGTTAATCATTTGGACAAGCATTTGAGTGACTTGACAGGCGGCTGGAACGGCCGGTTTGATGAAATCCAGTATACTCTGTGTGAGTGTGTGAATGTGTGTGTGTGTGTGTGTGTGTGTAACCAGAAGACATGGAAACTCGGCCGATGCCAAACTCTCAGTTGGTCCGTGGCCAGATCTCTGTGAAGTGACACACTCGTCATGCAGGTGGGCCGGATTATGATTGGGTGACAGTAATAGCAGCACTATAAAAGCATCCTCTGTTTCTCACATTGTCAGTGTGATCAGTGCTCATGCAGGCTGATTTACAGTTTTGGCTAGATTCAGGTAAACTGGACCGCTTTTTCACATTCATCTACAAAGTGCAGAAGCAGTGAGAGTGATACTTTAATCTTGACTATCATATGAGTTTCTCTGAGCTCTGTTCAGGAGGCCATTGTAAGTAAATACCAAAAGAAGCTCGGAGCGCCACATACTTGAACCTTGCCCAAATTTGCTTTCAACAAATCAGATTTGGTGTGATTTTAAATGCTGTTTCTGGGATTATGAGAAACCCAACGAGTGGGCTGAAGTTCTGTGTGTGTTTGTGTGTGTGTGTTTGTGTGAGGTGTGGTTAAGTTACTGTAGGTCAAAGCTCAGGTAGGCGTTTTGTCCTCCATACTGTTAGCTAATGTTTAAGACATTTTGCTCCATATACACATACATACACAGTTATATATTTGACATTATGTCCTAAAACTGACCATTTTTTTAATTAGTCCCTTTCTTAATCAAAGGGACATTTGATGAAAACATTTAAAGCTAAGTGTAATGACTATACACCAGGTCTGGGCAATACATCAGATATTCACCATATTTCACAGTGATTTTGCTGGCAAAATACAGTTTGTCATCAAAAGGCTGAAAAAGTGGTATTGCCCATCCCTAGTAGAGACTAAAATTTATTTATGTATTTAATCATCATTTTTACTTGTCAGAAATCAAGGTTTTGTCAATTTTAGCTCGCTTCTGGAGAGTTTTGTGTGGTGAAGTGAGCACACAGACACATGTTGGCAGTGCTATTGGGGTGGCAGGAGTTTTCTTGGGAATTTCTAAGCAGGTGCAGTTTTAATAGGATTATCACTCACACACACACACACACTCACACACACACTCACACACACACACACACTCTCACACACACACACAACCCAAAGTGCTGCTATAACCAATCAGGGAAAAAATAAAAAAATTCGATCATCGTTTACATGATCGATCATCGCTGTCATGGTCGAGTACTCGATCACTGTTGCACATCCCTAATATAAATGTAGATAGTTGTTCAGTACCAAAAAACTGAATTCAGTCTCAAAAACCTGCAAAAGTTTCCAGTTCATGTTGGGAAAAAAAAAGAAAAAAAGAGTCTGATTCATAACAATAGCTTGCTCTGAGGCTGAACTTCTTTAAATGATTGATTAATATAAGTCATTTGTTTGAGAAACACTGAAGAAGAGCATCTAAAGATGAATGAACCCTTCACCACTAGATGAAACCAAATATAGACACAAATCAGCTGGTGACTAGATTTGAAATCATTTTCATAGTATCTGCATATCTCCCTTTATAATCCCTGAAAGCTGTGACTCGTCTTCGTTCACCACGATCTCACAAAGTTCAGCTGTGATCAGTGAAGCTCTCTACACTGCACAGTGAATCACTGGTTTACATTGCGTCCGCACTTCGCTTGTTGTAAATGAGAGGATTCGTGAGCTTGTATAACAGCACTGAACTAAACTCCAGTGATTTGACATTTTGGATTCTGACTGGATTCTGATTGGCTGTTGCGTTCAAGAAATCAGCAGATCTGTCTGTGATTGGCTGCACTGGTCAATGCTGCAAAAACACGCTGTAAATAGAAACCTCTGACCAGATATGAAAAACCCTGCCTTGTTTGTGACGGTAGGAAACAGGAGGTTTGTGGTGGTTTTGGTACACTGCAGTTTTAAAGGGTTAGTTCACCCAAAATGAAAATAACCCCATGATTTACTCACCCTCAAGCTATACTAGGTGTATATGACTTTCTTCTTTCAGATGAATACAATCGGAGTTATATAAAAAAATGTCCTGGCTCTTCCAAGCTTTATAATGGCAGTGAAGGGGTGTTATTTTTCAGTAGTCCAAAAGAAGTCAAATAAAGCACATCCATCCATCATAAGAAAGTGTCCCACATGAGGTTTGTGGTGCTTTTGGTACACTGCAGTTTTAAAGGGTTAGTTCACCCAAAATGAAAATTAGCCCATGATTTACTCACCCTCA
>NW_015554134.1:338408-381859 GCF_001515605.1 Sinocyclocheilus anshuiensis
TATCGCTTGGATTAAACCACTCCATTGATCTGGATTTGTTTTACGATGCAAGTTTGAAAGTTTTGGTTACCTGGACTTCAATATAAATATAGCAGATTAATCAAGGTCTTAATGCGTTTGGAACGACTCGAGGGTGAGGTAATGATGACAGAATGATCCTTTTTGTGTGAACTACCCCTTTGACTTTTGCTCGAGTTAATCTCCATCCAGGGATCTTTACGGTTGGGTGAATTTCATACAGCACTGACGTCATGGTACAATTTTAGCTCTGAAAACAGGCCGTTGTGTTTGTGTCTTGCAGGTTATCACAAGTCATTTGTCTTGCATCTGCCGCTTCAAACCTGGTTTAATATTGTAGACGGTAAATTCCCAGTGGTCTAGTCTAGCTATCGTAAAATGACATATCTGGCCTCGACATAAAAGCGAAGCCGCAAGAGCGGCACTTTGAGACACAAGCATAAAGCCATCAGCGTATCTCTCGTATTGCTCAGCAGCAGAGGGTCAGATGAGACACTGTATCTCAGGGACTGTAAATCAGGGTCAAACTCTCGGAAAGTACAAGCATTCACTGCATGCAAACAACTGTGTGCATGGACTTTTCTTTTCTAAGTTCATCCTGCGCCTTACTATTTCCTGCATGTGTTCAACTCATTAATCAGGGATCAATCGAACGGATTCATTGTTGACCACATTTAAATGCACAGCATTTTCTGACGTTTCATGCAATTTATGCAATGATATGTGCATTTTCTAATCTCTGGTCTCCTCCTCGAGCGTAGAAACAGTGCACACTGTCCGGAGAAGATCGAGATGAATGTTTCCCTCTGAAGTGTGCCTATCCAAGCAGACAGGAGTGATGCTTGGCTTTATTTCCATGTGGGAGCCTGGCTATTACAACAAATGAACACTTACTGAGATCAAGTGCACTGGTGTTTGAGCAGTTGCTCTTAAGAATGTCAAACACACTAGTACTCTGGTGCTAAAAGGTAACAATAGCAGTCGTTCTGCAGTGTCAGCAGAGCAGAGTATCGACTGACGGTGTTTGTAAATGTGCTCTGTGAATGAGTGGCACATTGGTAATATTAATCCTAGAACTATATTAACATGAAATATGTGCATGGATGACTTTAGTAGCCCTCTACAGCCAAACATGCTGGGAAAAGTGTGCGTCATTTTTAGTGCATTTGTGTTTAGTTTGTAGCTTTTTTTTATTAAATACAGTTGAATGAAGCAGTATTTGAATGATTGTTGTTGGATACAGTAGTTAAAAAAAATGTTAAAATAGCTTTCTATTCATCGGTGAATCCTGAAAAATAAAATGTATCACTATTTCCACAAAAAAGTATTGGACAACACAGCTATTTTCAACATTGATAATAATCAGAAATGTTTCTTGAGCAGCAAATCAGCATATTAGAATGATTTCTGAAGGTGTATATGACTTTCTTCTTTCAGATGAATACAATCGGAGTTATATAAAAAAATGTCCTGGCTCTTCCAAGCTTTATAATGGCAGTGAAGGGGTGTTATTTTTCAGTAGTCCAAAAGAAGTCAAATAAAGCACATCCATCCATCATAAGAAAGTGTCCCACATGGCTTGGGGTGAATAAAGGCCTCCTGAAGCAAATCAATGCGTTTTTATAAGAAAAAAAATCCATATTTATAATTTAAATGCCAGTAAGTTCAGTTAATGCATGTTCTCCATCAGATGAAGCTCTGTGTGTTAATTGACTCACTGAGATCTTGCAGTTGTGTGCAATCATTTCGTGGGTAACGGAGAGACTATTTCTACACACACGCTCTATTATGAAACCTAGAGAGATGCCTACCAAACGATGGCATCGTATGCATCCCTCACAGAGAAGGTAATCCCAGAATGCATGTAGAGAAATAATCCATCACGACTGACATAATTGAGAGAAACCTCCGTTATAAATATACAGCGAGATCCAAAAGTCTGAGACCACTTCAAAATCTAAATGTAATTGATCAACTTTAAATTGAATATCGGCAGAGGGTTTCCATCTGTTAGGCAAACATTACAGGACAGATCACTTAGAAAATTAATAGCACACCTGATTTGAAGTTTTATTTCCTCGTGAGCTACTTTAGGTTTGTCTCTCCATTGAAAGTCCAGGAAACCTTATAAAGGTGTTGCAAAATGAATCCATTTGAATGCATACTAATCTATATATCCAGTAATAATCAGAAATGTTTCTTGAGCAGCAAATCAGCATATTAGAATGATTTCTGAAGATCATGTGACACTGAAGACTGGAGTAATGATGCTGAAAATACAGAGAAATAAATGACAGTTTAACAGAGATTCACACAGAAAACAGCTGTTTTAAATTGTAATAATATTTCACAATATTACTGTTTTTATTCTATTTTTGATTAAGTAAATGCAGCCTTGGTGAGCAGAAGAGACTTCTTTCAGAAACATTAATAAATCTTAAAAAGGTCATATAAGGTTACTTTTGTTCTGCTTTTGATTCTTTAAGCATAATCATCTTTAATCTCTGCCTGCTGGATATTTGTAGTCTTTTCTCTGGATTTCTGTAAATTTTGCATTAACAGGCTTATGGTCCGGTTTGTCGTATGCACTATTTCAATTAATCTATTTTTGATATACCATGAAATCCAATATAACAATATATTCAATATATCAAAGTATATATTTAATAAATTAAATATATTCAATATATATTCAATATATTTAAGTCACAGTGTGACTTAAAGGCACAGATCCTTCCTTCAAACTGTTTCCACGCTGAGGTCTCAGTTACGTGTTTTTTTTTCTCCCAGAGGCCGGCTGTTTGTTTCCATCCATGTGTGAACTGTCATAAATACATGTGATCCATCTTGCTGTCGGGCTGTGCTGGAGACATCTGCTGCACAAATGTGTGAAGAATAAAGAGTCCCGGGTCGCCCTTCTTCATTTGATTTACAGTTTGATGTATTTTGACATTAAACACTCTCGATGTCTCTAATAAAGCGTGTTTGTTTCTCAGCCAGTATCTCTTGTGTTGATAAATGGCTGATTTGGTGTTTTTTCCGTTTACACTGCTGTGCTAACATGTAGACCGATTTAGCTTTGCTAATTCATAACTGAATGGTAAAACTTTCATGCTTGTCATGCTGGATCTGTTTCAATGGAACTAACAACCAAAGTTAGCTAACGATGCTTTTGGGAAACGCACCCCAGATGGGATGGTATCGCTGAAGCTACTGGTTTTTATCTTCTCTTCCTCATGCAGGTGTTGTGTGGCGGCAGTGAGTCAGATGTTGCAGTAAGTGCGTGTTCTCCACGCTGGAAGGGAGAGAAAGGCAATGGCACATTAAAGTGCTTTTCCCCGCACCCCCCGTAGAGGCCTTTGTATTACATAAAGCCTTGAGAACAGTTGTGTCATTGTTGTGAACGGAAAGGGTCTTCTGATGCTTGCACTTCTGAATATGATATGTGCACATGGAAAGCATGGACAAAAAACTGTGTTGAATTACCACGTCTGTACCAATCTGTCAAATCTGGATGCAGCTCGGTTTTCGTTTGACAGTCGCACCAACCAGCAACTCTGGACTTTCCCTGAAACTGGAGTTTCCACTTTGTTTTAACCTAATTAAGTGTCTCTGCGGCCGCGCTGCTTAATGACGCTATTGTTTAGTGTTTGTGACGAGCAGCTCTTCTGAGAGTAACGGAAAGATGAGAGGGGAAGACAAAAAAGTGGGACTGCAGCAGTTCAAACGTAATACAATTAGTTAAAATCTGAGATACAGTAAGCACAGTAAACATCACAGTTAGAAGCTTTAAAAAAAAAAGCCTGTGCCTTTTTTTTTCTGTCTCTGAGCTTGAAAATTAGTGCACTCTCACTGTGGAAGAGGAAACGCATTCGGTTACAAAGTCTAGATCACTGCCATGCGTCTGAACATTTTACATCTTGCATTACAACTAATGTGCACACAACAAAATCAGTAAGCTGATATGGAGCACACCTGTAAATCAGGACATTCACAAGCTTCAACTTCTCACCCGCCTTGCTCGAGAGACTGTGGGCGGTGTCATTGTTTAATGCTGTTTGCTTTTTATAGATGTCACCAAAATTATGCTTTTATACACTTTGTATTGAGTTAATATTAGAAAGTGCATTGATGAATGTGAAAACGGCTATGTATTGAGTTATGTGTGTGAGAGATTGAGTTAGAGGTCAGTGCTAGAGGAAGTTCAGCATCGCCGCTGCGGGGTTCTTCCTGCGGCCGACCCGAGGGATCAGTACCTCGATAGTGCCAGATAACACAGGGTTTGTGTTGGAGCATTCGCAGAGACTCGTGCTCCCTTCACATCTCTTCTAAGAGATATTTTTATCCAGTTGACAGGAAGGTAAACCAAAGTGGCTTTTACTTGGACTTTCATTAATGTGCTCTACAATTTGACATAGCGCTGGAGAAGACTTGGGGTCAAGCATGCAAATTTATAAAAACAAAACCGGGAATAAGAATAACTTCCTCTCCCAAGAAACTCAATAATTTATCATTCAGGTTGGGACTCGGCATATAGCCTAGTATGTAGAGTGGAGTGCTAAAATATGGAGCCTCACACATGACATGGCCACTGATTAAAATAAATTAAAACAAGGGAACGGATAAGTACAACTTGGCTACAATTTAACTAAAATAAGGGAACAGATTCATGGGAACAAATTATTAATTTGTGGCCACAACATATATAGGCTATTTTTTCTGCATGTCGTGTGGGGCTCTATACTAAAATAATTAAAGGGATAGTTCGGCCAAAAATAAAAATTATGTCGGCTTTTACTCCCTAATGGCTAATTAGGAGAATCAGGAGAATTCCCGGCAGGTCGCTCATAAATTGGGCCGCCAGTGCCACTCAGAACATGGCAAGACCAAGTGTCTGGTTTATTTTCGATGAGAGACAGTGTCAATCGTTGTTCGTACACCCAAACGCAAAAAGATACTTCGCTCGCAGTATGTCATTTGAATTTGACTTTTAATTTGTATTTACAGTATTTGTGCAGTTTGCCTATTCATATGTTTGAGTGCATAATAATTTGTTATGTATCTTTATGTTGTTGCTGAGACTTATTGGTAATATATATAACAGGATCATCTTCATTTGTCCAAGCTCTTTCACCACCCCAAAAAAATGGGAGGAGGTGGGGTGGATGTGTAACAGGAGCTGTCCTTGGGCTTAAACTCCTGGGCTGAGAACGGGCTCCACTCCAGCCCTGGCTCCCACTCATAACGTCAAGATATTTTGAGAAATACAACAAACGAACATTTCTTTCTGCATGTTGAGTTTCTATCAAGTGATCTCTGTGACTCTCACATGACGACTTAAAGGTAAAACCTGAGCTGTGCTGATTTGATCTAGATCCAAACTTCAGTAGAAGTGAATCACAACAAGGAAGAAATACTTTAGACGTAATGATTTATGGCTGAAAACTAGATTGGAGCACATTCTTACACTGTACTTTGGAAATGGCTTGAGTTTTGTGCAGCAGTCAGAAATGAGTAGAGCCATGCTGTTCTGAAGTTTAGGATTTTTGGAGAGTAAGCATGAAATGCTTTGTGTGTACAAAACAAATATTCCGAGTGTTGGGAACAGGCCCGGTGCTGCGGTGAGTTGGGGCGAGGGGGGTAATTGCTATATTAAGAGGAAGGAATTCAAAATAAAGTTAATCTCTCCACACCTCCATAGGCAGAATGAGCATGCTGCGTCTTGTTCAACACACAAAGCACATACAGAGATAGTGTAACTGAGACGAGGATGAAGGTTCTGCTGTGCCAGGATCCAGTTCAGCCCGGTTTAAGACCAGGCCAGGAATGGGTTTGACTTGGCACTGATGCTGAGCAGAAGTACTCAGATGTGTTCATGTGTGTAGGTTCCTAACATTTCATGGGTATGTAGCTCTCTACTGTATGCTG
Organism: Sinocyclocheilus anshuiensis; assembly: GCF_001515605.1. Lineage (NCBI taxonomy): Eukaryota > Metazoa > Chordata > Actinopteri > Cypriniformes > Cyprinidae > Sinocyclocheilus > Sinocyclocheilus anshuiensis. The sequence continues at coordinate 344,355 of NW_015554134.1, forward strand.
TGTGTGAGTTTAACTAGTGCATTCCTCAGCCACCCGCCCTCCCGTTGCGGTAATGCTTAATTTGAACTCAATGACCACCTCACCTTGCTGCCAATTTTATGAAAGCTCCTCCTCCTCTCTCCTGCAAGAACTAAAACAAAAATGGCAGTGGTCTCATCCGTAGTCTTTGATATTGCTCATAATCTTACTACTGGTGAAATGTTAGTAATATAAGATTATTTTTGCATCATGTGCATGAAACAAAATGTTTGAGTCAGGTAATTGTGGTAATTCCAACAGCTCTAAAACTCATCTGAGCTTTGAGGTCTCAGCTGAGCTCTTGTCATGGTCTAGCGCAGGGATGGGCATCTCCAGTTCTGGAGGGCAACTGTCCTGCAGAGTTTAACTGTATCCCTAATTGAACACACCTGCCTGTAATTTTCTAACAATCATGAAGACTGAAGACAGGTGTTCTTGATTGAGGATGAAGCCAAACTCTGCAGGACAGCGGCCCTCCAGGACTGGACTTGCCCATCTTTGGTCTGGCAGTAACTATGTTGCTCCAACATATTAAGTCATGGCGCATATGACTGAAGACATTTCTCAATCCTGTTCTCTCTGCATCATTTTCCTGTCTTGTCTTTCTACTGAACCTGTCAATACAATTAGTTAAAAGGACAGAAATTAAATGAAGTTAAATCAGGGGTGTCCAGTCCTGCTCCTGGAAGGCCACTGTCCTGCAGAATTTAGCTCCAACCCTAAATAAAAACACCTTAACCAGCTAATCAAGGTCTTACTAGGCATCTAACTAGAAACTTCCTGGCAGGTGTGCTGAGGCAAGTTGGAGCTAAACTCTGCAGGACAGTGGCCTTCCAGGAGCAGGACTGGACAAGTTCCAAGTGCGGCTCTTAGGCCAGTGTTATCCCAGCTGAATCAGGTGTGTTTGATTACTAAGACATTCAAAATGTGCACTGCTGTGGAGGCCTTAGGAACCACTTTCTTAGGCTACCAGCTTCAGTGGCTGCAGCTTTCAAGCTGGTATTTCATAAAATTTGTTACATCTGAAATATTTCTAAAGTTCATTGAATGTCGATTGAGATGTTTGACCATTGCTCTATCTCTCCACAACAGATCTGTCATTTACCCAAACGTATATGACTTTGCTTTTCACTCTGCCAGATTCAAATTCTGGAAAGGTTAGTAATGTATCCCTTCTGTTTCTGCCCTTTCCACAGTGGGTCCACCCTGACTTCGCGTTGCGCTTCCTGAAGAAAGGAAAAGCCCTGATGTGCTTGTCACCCGAGCTGATGGCCGGGGCTGCGAGATGGAGCCCGAATGTCTTCCCTCAGTCCCTCTTCAGACACTCAAAGGCCGCTCTGTTTCAGCCTGATGACGAGCCGATTGGATATAATCTTGAGCGGTGGACTCAGGAGATGGGGAGGGATAGGGAAACGCTACAGTAGTCTTTGCAGGGAAGGATCGTCTTTCTCCAGAAGTAGGAAACGAGCATCGGAGGGTTTCTGCTGCCAGTCGGCTCGCTCCTCCTGTTATGACACGGGACCAAATTCAAACCATGTGTCCTCACACCCAGTTAGCTGCTTTTGCCCACCTCTAGCATTAGCAGTCTGGACGGATCCATTTCACTGCCCCTCTCCAGTGCGGAATTCTCATTCTCCCAGCCCCAAATGAGCCTCTCCGTGGGACTCCTGGCTTAATACGCTGGAACTTTCCCATGTCCGGTCTCCGAAGGTGGCTGTTATCCTCCGAGGGCCCCTGTGCGAGTTTCAAGCTCAAGCTCATGTTATGGGGTGAGTACAGTAGCCCACCTCCAGGGTCAAAGGTCACTTCCTTTTCAGATCTCTGCTTAAAGATGTGTTAAATAAGTGAAAGGACTGGATGTGTTTTTTGGAATATATTTTTGCTTAAATATGCAGAACTAATGTGCCATATAGTTGTGAGGGGGAAATATTTGCTGCCTGCTGCAATGCTGATCTGTCATCACTTGAAATGTGTATTTATGTATTCTTTGAGAGAAAAAAGGGAGGGAAGAAGTTGGGGGATTTACCACACAGTACATAGCTTGCTCAGACGACCATTTTGAGACCTGTTTAATGGACAGCCTTCAATCTCCGTGGAATATGGCTAAGCACCATGGACAGCGTAATGACCTGGTTTTGATAGCAGAGCCATACTATGTGGGCAGGTTTCCTCAAATCTGGCCCTGGAGAGCCACTGCCCTGCGGAGTTTAGCTCCGGTCCTAACCAAACGCACCTAAGCAAGCTAATCAAGGTCTTTAGAGTTATTAGAAAAATACAGGTAGGGTGAGTTTAATCAGGGTTTGAGCTAAACCTTTGAGGAACCTGCTATAAAGGAAGAAGGACTAGGTAAGAACTTCCAACAGGAAAGGCTAGTACAATATGAATATGTCAAGAAGTTTTCTCACTCTTACTGCTGTTGTGGTGGTTAGATGAACTTGGCTTTTCTATGACTCAGTGCTGCAAAAGTCCAGCAATCTCTTGACCTTGAATGGACGGACAAGAGTGGACAGCATGTTGAACTTTGTTCATGAAAGCAAATTATGTTTTTGTTCCTGTTTAACGGAAGGTCGTGTTAGTTACTTGCGTACATTATGATAGCTTTGTGTATCGAGGGAGGGCGATGGCCGGTTTGAGAGCCAAGGCCCTTTCTGGTGTGAGGTCAAAACAGGTCCGCTAATGCTCAAAGCAGTTTTTTGTCTCCAAAAACACACATGCACACACTTTAATCTAGTATCTAATATCACAAGTACATAGTTTTGTCCTTAAAGTTAAAAAATGTTTCTTTTATCTTAAAGAGCATTTCATAGTGAAAGTTTGTGATTTTAGAGGTTACTGCCTACTGCTGCTCATAGATCTTTCCATGCATTAAATTGCATAAAGATTAATGCATTTCCGTGGATTAAATTGCGACAGTAATTTGTTACGATAGCCAAAAATAAAACCCGTTGAAATGAAACCAGTGAGTGATTAGTATGTGCGTAGTCTTTGTGTAAATGCCAGTCATCTGTCCTGGCACACAAAGACGCGCTGCTACATTGAAATGTTTGAAACCAGTCTGTCCTGTGGCCGCTCTCTCCGTTTCACTTCCTCTTGTCTTCAGCAGAACATGTGGAGTTGTTGCAGTGATGCACGTGTTGTTATTGGAGTCGGTGTGCTTGTGATCATGTCTTTCTTCCTGACAGGATCCAGGTCAATGTGTCTGCTCAGCACGATGAGCTCCGTCTTTGCTCTCGTTAGCAGATCAGGTGTCTTGTTCACACACAGATGTGTCTCGTAGCTTTACGTTGAGTGTGTGTGTGTGTTGATGGGAGGCTTTTAATGGAGACACTCTGAGTAAATGTGCAAGTATTATGTGTGAAGACAGGGCTGCTTTTATCTGAGAAGCGCTGGCGTACCTGTGCTGTGTTTGATCATGCCTAACCCCCTCCGCATCCCAGCGCTCCTCTGATCCCTCAGCTCGGCATTCCTCTCGTAACAGTCAGCTGCGGTATGTCCCTGTGTGGAGTACTGTACTCATTACTGTATGGGAAAGATGAAAACAGCCAGGCCATTGTACATCGAGAGCGCTTCTGCCCTAAAGGCTTCGGATTTCTCCTTACCTGTCACAAAATTCCCCAAGTGCCGGGTGGATGCATATAAAGTGATATCAGCTCTGTTCCAGACGAGAGGTGCCTACCTAGGCAACATTTCACGGCTGAAGGCCTTTTCAAACAGTAGGCAGCAAAATGATGCTACATTAGAAGTAACATTTCTTTACCATGGTACTTTTTTTTTTGACATGGTACGGTACCATAATTACATTGTGTGATGTGAAGTGGTATATGGTAGTCATTCAGTAACATGGTTGCCATCTAAAACAATCACAGTATTTTTGGTGGTTTCATTGCACATTGCAACAGCTCAGTGAAACGTTCAGTCAGAAAAGTTCATTTTCAATATTTTGTCATTAGAAGTTAGAATAAAGTAGCGCTATCTGATTAAAAATGTAGGGTAGGATGACCTCCCCAGCTTAATTTTTTAATCTCAGTAATTTTGATGAATGACTACGCTATTCTCATTTCATCTGAATATCAACATTTTTGAGATTTAGTCAGTCAAAGCAGTTTTGAGGTTAACTGATCTAATTGTGTGTCTCTGGAAAATAGTGATATATGACATTACGTTATGTTGAATATCAAAGTTTTTGTTGTTAATGAAGGATCTGTGGACACAATCAGTGCTTTTAGATTTGTGGAGTAAAAGTTGCAGCTTTTATTTTGAAATAAAAAGTTAAAATTATACCCTTGGGGTAAGATGACTCTCCAGAACTTGCACGGAAGCCCCGAAGTGGCATGTTGTTAGTAATGATTTTTAAATGTAATACTTATTGTAATTAATGGGGTTATTATTTAATGTTTACATTTCAGACATTTTCACTTTTAATTAAAACCTATTTTGTGAAGTCATTAAATTTGCCAATAAAAAAAAAAAAATTAAATATATAAATATTCATATGCCTGTATATAAGGAATAATTTTACCTTTCAAATAATCTCTTTTACTGGGATTCTGCTTTGGCTGTCATCAGATATTAAATTATTAACTAAATTGTCAAAATAAAATTTTAAATAGAATAGTTTAAGTGTTTTACATCTATGCCACTTAGATGTACTTATATATATATGTGTCCCTGCAGCACAAAAGCAGTCTTAAGTCGCTGGGGTATATTTGTAGCAATAGCCAACAATACATTGTATGGGTCAAAATTATACATTTCTCTTTTATGCCAAAAATCATTAGGATATTAAGTAAAGATCATGTTCCATGAAGATATTTTGTAAATTTCCTACCGTAAATATATCAAAGCTTAATTTTTGATTAGTAATATGCATTGCTAAGAACTTAATTTGGACAACTTTAAAGATGATTTTCTCAATATTTAGATTTTTTTGCACCCTCAGATTCCAGATTTTCAAATAGTTGTATCTCGGCCAAATATTGTCCTATCCTAACAAACCATACATCAATGGAAAGATTATTTATTCAGCTTTCAGACGATGCATAAATCTCAATTGACCCTTATGACTGGTGTCTGTTTTCCTTTGCATATTTCACAACATGCGATTTAAATTCAGTTTGTGCTGTAATTGGCAACTGCTGACTTATAATCAGGAATATACAGTATTTCTCTGCTGATTAGCGTTCAGTCGACCGGACTCTATTGGAATCGGTTACATTAGCTTCACAATATCAGTTTTCTTTGTGTGACCGCTGATTCCATGGAATAGCATCGTTTTTGTGTAAATATACAATGGTAATACCGTGGTGTTTTTTGGGTACCGTGTAAAAACCATGGAATGCAGTGGTACTTCCACTGTACTTTTTATGGCGGTATTGTGTAACCTTTAAAATTATGAATATAGTATTAAAAACACATGCATACATGCAGACACCTCTTGCTTTTAATAGAAAATTGCGGACTTTATTATAAATATCTTTGCACTACATTTTACTTTTAGTAGCACTTTATTTGACGGTATAGTCACTAAATTATGCGTAATTATAATTACAAACGAAGCTTAAACCAAACCTACACCTAACTCTAACCCTATAGTAAGTACATGGTGTTTGTTAATTAATGTTACTTATTACTTGTTTAATTGCACCATAACAAGCACACCTTAAAATGAAGTGTAGCCAAACTCTATTAGTATACACTTAAAGTAGGTTATGCAGCTAACATTTGCGATGATCAGGTAAAAATTTACTTTGCCATTTCACTGATGCTAGCACAGCTATTGCTCATTAAGTGGTGCAGTATATACATTATCACCACAACCTCACCACCGGCTCTACTGGCAACCACAGAAACTTTTCAATATCCAACATAACTGAGCCATAAACACTAGCAGGCCTTTCTCTTTCCTCAACAACACGAGTGCCAACGTATTAAAGTAGACTGGACACAATTAAAGTAAATAATTTGCAAAATGCTCAACTATTGTGTTGCTTTAATTAAAAGCAGCAAAATTTAATAAGCAGCAAAAGCCATTTTTAATGTAAAAAAAAATATTTTTTGGAAATTGTAAATAAAACAAAGATTTTTGAAGTATGTTTTACAAAAACCAAAAACCAAAACATTTCAGGCTTCTATAAAATGTCATGTGTAATTCAACGTTACTTGCCGATTCTTTGTCATTACTTGTGAAATTCACTAGTGAAAACTGCTTTAAAGTCATTTTTTTCATAATGACGTTCAATTTTCAATAGAGGACAGAAATGGGTCTGTTTTCCACACGGAATCAGTGTATGGCTTCAGAAGACTCTGAATATTGCACACAATTCATACGGATACTTCCAGTGTTTTTTGTCCTATTTCACTGGCGTTACTACACTGTTTGTCATTTTTTGTTTTTGAGCACATGCCTTTCTTGACATCCGGATGAGTGAAGGTTTGACGACATACCAAACTGATAAGGGCCCGGCTAGAGCAGCTGAAACACACACGGTTCTGCAGGATGGCATTGCATGCGAGATCTTTCCTTGAGCAGAACAGCCATTGATCAGCAGCCGCTTGCATTCAGAAGACAAGGAGTCTCAAGCATTCGCAAGGAGCTCTTGCAGCTCAGATTGATGTGCAGTCAAAGCTGTAAATCTGTCATCCGCAGTGAATAATACAGGAAGATTCAGATTGTGTTCTGAAGTCTTTAGGCGTTAAATGTTCACACAAGGCAGAGCAGCACCTGTGGTAGCTGGCACCCAGAGCCCTCCAACCGTGGCACTGCACAGACATGGAAGCACAGCAACAGCGCACAAGCAGAAAAACATGTACGGTTTGCCAGGAGAGAGGCCTGTGAATGGGCTGCCATGTTTGTGTGCGGCGGCCCGCGCTGGGAGCAGCATGTTTGGGCCTCCAGGTGTGTGTCGTTTCTGTCGGGGCTTGTCCTCCGCAGACGCACACACAACAGTGAGTGATAAATCAAGAAGCCAACGGATTTCAGTCGAGTCCTTTCTGCGCACCGCTCATGTACATCATGACACACGCCGTTCGGAAACAGCACAATGACTGTGATTGTCTGAGCTGTCAGTCTCAGGGAAGGAAAACCGGGGTTGTGGTGAACCCAGGTACACAATAAAGGTGGAAGACGAGGCTCTGGATCCCATTGTGGGCTCACCACGCCAGCCGCCTGCACACTCGCTTCCCTGTTCTGTCAGAGCGCTTCTGCCCTGCGCGGTCCTCTGTCAGAGCTTTAACACACGGCCCATTGTCTCTGGGCTGTCCGCTGAGCGGGTGTTCCCGTCCTCTTGACACGGGTGACCCGTAATCAGTGGCTGTGCTGCTCAGTCTCAGATCCGTGTCCATTCAGAGCCCGCATTAACAGACTACAGTCGGATTGGGCGCAAGCGCTCAAGATGATATAATCAAAGGAATTTTATACAGTGCAATTATATAATTTTTCAGTTTCCTGCTCGGGTGTTCTCTTTTATAAACTGTGCCACTTGTAAAGCACACTCATATATATACATAAAAGCAGTCTTAAGTCGCTGGGGTATATTTGTAGCAATAGCCAACAATACATTGTATGGGTCAAAATTATACATTTCTCTTTTATGCCAAAAATCATTAGGATATTAAGTAAAGATCATGTTCCATGAAGATATTTTGTAGATTTCCTACCGTAAATATATCAAAACTTAATTTTTGATTAGTAATATGCATTGCTAAGAACTTCATTTGAACAACTTTAAAGATGATTTTCTCAATATTTAGATTTTTTTGCACCCTCAGATTCCAGATTTTCAAATAGTTGTATCTCAGCCAAATATTGTTCTATCCTAACAAACCATACATCAATGGAAAGATGATTTATTCAGCTTTCAGATGATGTATAAATCTCAGTTTCAAAAAATTGACCCTTACGACTGGTTTTGTGCTCCAGGGTCACATATATTTATATCTCACTTACAGTATCCACAGTCTTTTGAGTTTCAGCGCTCTGTCTGTTTAAGCAAGCATTGTGCTGAAAATGTACTTAAATTTATCAACGGCCCTTTGCAGTATAGACTTTTTGGAAGCAACATAAAAGGAGGAGTTCTCTAGAAGGCAAGCTTGATGCAAGCAGACGCAGAAACATATTTTATTTAGTAAATCTGACTGCATCAAGATCATTTAAGCCACATATAGTCCATATAGTCCAAAAGTGTCACTGAAGCGGCAAATTTTTCTTATTTACTCCTAAAAGATGCATATTAGTACCTTAAGGGTACATACTAATACTTAAAGTGCACATATTAGTACCCTTTTATAGGGTGCCGCCCCAGCTTTTTTGAATCTTAATAGTATATTTAAAAAAACTGTACCTAATATTAATGAAATAAAGACCACTTAAGTGTGCTTAAAGAGAGTATAGTTTCATGAATGTTTCTTAGCACACTTTTAAAAGTGCTATTTGTAATGATGTCAAATTAAAAGTTTGACTTTAAAGTACATTTATTTTAAATTGTCATAATATTTTGTCATGATTTACATAAGTACATGTTTTTGATGTGTTGACTAACATACTAAAGCATATGTAAAGCACTTGATTATAATTTTAACTAGTGTATTTGATATTACATTTAATTATTTTAAAGTTCATCTAATTGCATTAATATCAATTTAATCTACAATACATTTGCAATTGCAAATAGCACATAACTAAGTGCCTAAAAACATTACATTCAGTTCACACTTAAGTATATTATTTTAAAGTCTATTATTTCTGTAATAAGTACTTGTTTTCTTTTTGTTTTTTTTACATGATGCCGGTGTACGTCCTCTCTTATGAATAAGATTTCATGACAATCAAGTTTACATCTCAAAAACCAATTTATGATTGATGGCAAAGGAAATTCTCAGTGTGACCCACAAATCACTTTATTTTCTGTATAGAGCCACAGCAGAAACACACACACACACACACACACTCTCTCACACACACACACACACACACACACACACACACACACACACACACACACACACAGGGGCTGTAATCTTGACTGTCCCGCTGTGTAGGGTTTAATATCTATTGTCCCTACAGCTGGGCAGCAATTTGAGGTAGAGTGAGCTGTCGTGCTGCGTTCGTCTCAGAGATGCTGCAGTGCATTGTGGGTGTGTGCTGTGAGGGTTTTTCCCAGCTGACGCCACACTGGTGTTTAGTAAGTGGCTCAGTCCAGCTCTCCTCGCAGGTGTTGCGGATCTACAGTAGGTGTGCATTAATGCTCACCAGATGAGTGTGTCTCATTCACATACTCTGCATTCCTGCTCTGTGAACTCATCTTTTGTTCCTGTTCTGACACAGTTCCCAAACCAACGGCCTGGTGCTTTCTGTGATCAGCTCTTGCTTGCAATGCTTGACCAAACGTGTTAAAAATGAGCACGGCTCCAAACAACAATGCTGAGATGTCACCATGAGAACGGTCCGTCACAGAGATGAGTGGCAGGACATTAACCAGTTTGACAGAGACTGGAGAGCATCACAGAGACGTGAGCTCATGAGTGAACTCCTAAGAGAACTTTCTCAGCTCTAGAACCTTCTGAGGATCCACCAAACGTAATGGTAAGACTATAGCATATCCTCAATGAAGACAGAAAACACTGCTCATTCAAAAGCTCTCGAGATTCAGAGGAAACTCTCACAAAACCGGATTAAAACAGCACCTCAAAGTCAAAAGAAAAATTTTATCATATTTTGCATGAAGAACATTTTTAGTTCTATTAATATGTTTGGCATTAGGCACCATATTTATCATCAGATGGCAGTGATATGCTCCCATTTGTTTTAACTCTTGATGAATGCTCTATTAGAACAGTAAGTATTGTGGATTGATTGACTGTCATAGTTATAGTGTGCAATCACATTCCAGAGCGTCATGTTATTGTCTTGATATGTGAGCTGTAATGGAAGGAATGGAAGGCTTCATTAATGAGATTACTCAGATAATATCAGCAAACACACACATGCCCCGTTGCTGTTTTCTGCGGTTATGAGGTATGTGACGTATTCCAGGGCTTATGTCTCCAAGTCAACAGCTCATTTAACACCCACATGTCTAATATTTAACCTGCTCTGAAATGTTTTTTTGTTTATAGTTAGTGTATGAGAATGGAAGTCTATGAAAGTGAAGCTCCAAGGGCTTCCCATGTCACAGATCTGTGTGAAATACTGACAGCTGGCAGATTCAGGGCAAATTCCACTTTACAGTGAGCATCACTGTGTATCCACTCATTCTGAGGGCCAGGACACTTTGAAGGGTGCAGGACTTCACTGTCTCGTGTGCACGTTTGGTGCACCCTACGCCAGGGGTCGCCAACTGCGAAGCCTTTTTGAAAGTTGACAGGTCCTTAAGAAGTCTTACATTTAGTTGTATCAAATTTAAGACCATAAGTATTAAAAGATACAAGAAAGTCTTAATTATGATGTCAGGAGGTCTTAAATTTGGGGACGGAACGACAAGACTTGTGATACGGCTTAATGTGACGATTAAACCTCAAAACGCTATGATTTCATTGAATAAATATGAGCTGCATGTTTCAAAGTCAGCTGCTGTGCTGCTTTGTGTAATGCTACTGCTGTTACCGGGGAAACCGCATTATTTCTGCCGTTCTGAAAGCGCCTCCTGCTGGCAGAGGATGAACGTGCATTTTCAGTAAGCCTGTCTGCTGTTTTTATTCAGACCAATGTGAAAGCCTAGACTGAAAGTTTAAAGTAGTTTTAAAGCTTAAAGTTTGAATGTTTTGAAGGCAATACAGTCTGTCAGATAGATAGATAGATAGATAGATAGATATGTCAATAAGAGTAATCTAAGGTTTTTAATTGACAAAATGACTTGTATGTACACTTCACTAATGGTGTTGTAGATGGGCTCTTCGTGAAGGGATTGAGTTTTGTTTGTAGGGGCCCCTTCCTGTAGAGCCCTTCAGGGGCCCTATGTCTGATTTAAGTGCAGCTGATTTGTGCGAATGAATTTAGTGTCTATCATCAGATTTATGGATGTTAAATATGTTTATAGTTTACAAGTGCAGCAACAGCACATTGAATTTGATGTTTTTCTGCATTATTAAAATAAAATGGTTAAATATAATCCAAGATAAATTCAAGAACTTCAGCTACAGCCACCAAACTCAGCATACACCTTCAGACTGATCAAATATTGGACAAATCGCCTTAACTTCCATTAAAAGTCTGACTTTAATTCATCTTAAATCAGACTGTCTGCTACGTACAACCGTGTCTCTCTAACATCGAGCTTAAACTCTCTCTTCAAACTACTACATAAAGACCAAATCGCTTTAGGACTTGTGAGCTTTGATCAACTTTCAAGCAAGACTTTGTCAGGTAAACATGCAGAGACAGTCTTGACGGTTGTCTGAGGACAGTTGTGTGTGTGTGTGTGTGTGTGGCTCGTGGTTTCCTGGCTGTATTGACGGCGTGATCGATCGATGGCTTGTGCTCATGTCATGCGCTGCGTCTCAGGAGTCTGTTCTTGGCGTGTGATGGTCCAGTCCTGCCTGAAAGCGAGAGTGGCAAGGCATCTGGGAACGGGAAGGTGCGGTCGAGTGTGTCTGTTCCAGACACAGCCTCTGGTTCCTCCTTGCCAACAATGTGTCGTGATCGTGGTGCATGGGGGCCTCCTGCTCGCCGTCCACGTCTGCCTCCACGCGCATTAGCGAAAGTCGCCGTTTCTTCAGGTGGAACCGGATTGTTCTGTGGTTTGGCTTGCTCTGTGTTGACACAGTCTGGTTTCTCACAGACTTTTTGCCATCGGTGATGAGCATGTGTTTTATCATCAACTAATCACCTGATGCTTTCTGACAACATTGTTGATGTCAATAGAACGCACTTACTGCTTTGCAAATGTAACAGCCTTTTCACACCAAGACGATAAGAATACTAGTTAATTCCCCCACATGAATATTTGCGTCACACTTAATGTCAGTAGTGCTTTTTTTCTTGGAACTGAGGTTGCACACAATGTTTTTTTGGTGTACAGTGTTTATTGTTTTGGCTATAACTCACCAGATGTGACTTTATGCCATAGTTTTTGCTGGCGTGGGACGTTTATCGAGCTTTGTGACCCCGCGTGTTACACCGTACATCTACTGAGAGCGAGAATGAATGTCCTGCACTGGGTCGTCATCTGATCTCTGAGAAGCTGAAGCATTGCTGTGAGATGCACACCATCATTGAGATAACATTGAAATGAGTCCGAGTCAGTTTGTGTGAATTGCATTTCTACATGTACAGGTCTCATGCAGTCATAAACATGGCCTGTATATGTGACCCTGGAGCACAAAAGCAGTGTTAAGTCGCTGGGGTATATTTGTAGCAATAGCCAAAAATACATTGTATGGGTCAAAATTATACATTTCTCTTTTATGCCAAAAATCATTAGGATATTAAGTAATGATCATGTTCCATGAAGATATTTTGTAAATTTCCTACTGTAAATATATCAAAACTTAATTTTTGATTAGTAATATGCATTGCTAAGAACTTCATTTGGACAATTTTAAAGATGATTTTCTCAATATTTAGATTTTTTTGCACCCTCAGATTCCAGATTTTCAAATAGTTGTATCTCAGCCAAATATTGTCCTATCCTAACAAACCATACATCAATGGAAAGCTCATTTATTCAGCTTTCAGATTATGTATAAATCTGAAAAACATATATAAAAGGATAACTAAAATGAAGAAACAAAATGACCATAGCCATTATTTATTTTTATTATTTAAATATTTTTTCATCTAAATTATATTTCTTTTTTTATTTAATTTAAACAGGGTTTCATGTCTTACTATGCATCTCAATTCATTTAATTTCCTTAAAAATATAAATATATAGTTTGTAATCTCTCCGTCCCTGTAATAGCGTTTCACAGTTCTGTTTTTAACCCAATAAAGACGTCAAAATGCAGAAGGAACAAGGGTAAATATACCAGTCTAACATTTTCTTTTAAAGTGTACCGGGTACGAGGCGATCATGTGTCCTTGTATGTATTTGACATTGTATGGCAGAGGAAAATCCCTGTGCAAATGTCCAGCATCCCTCGATTCCATAGCCAGCGCTGGCGGCTTTCTTTACAGGTGCGGTCCAGTGTTTGAAATGCGTTTTGGTTCACTCTTGTACTAGAGTAAACACGAGTGTGCTATGTCCTGTTTTTACTGTCGTACCACGTCACTATTCAAACTCTCTGAAGGGAGGTCACAGAGGTACAGAAACCATAGCAAACAGTCATGCTTTACAGCGACAAACCCAGCGAGGAAGTTAAGCATCCTCTTCTCTAACAAGCCATGTGTACAGACAGACAAGACGCCTAATGATATGGTGCAGATTCAGTTAAGTACACACATCAGCGCAGACGCTTGAAATGACAGACAGTCAACACATTCAGCATTCTCATCCGTATCGAATATCAAGCATGTTACAGTGAATCAACTCGCCACACTTGAATGTGCAGCCAGTTTTTAAACGCTCTCTGGCAGCTCTCTTCACTCCCGTCGGTCTGCAGACGATTTCCCAGAAAACATTTCCATGTCACTCAGCGTGGTTAATTGGTGTCAAGCAGCGATCGTGTCCACAGGCGGTCCTGGCGCCTCCATAAGCACCCGACATACAGCGAGTGATGGTGTACGTGCAGATGAGTGTTTGATAACAGATACGATTCACTGAAGTACCAACTCAGACTAGATTCTTCTCCATAAGGATGGCGTAAGATAGACACGAATGAGGGTGTCGCTGACAGACAGTAAGACTATAGCGCTATGAAGTGAATGTGGGTAGCAGCTCAGCTCATCTCTTCTGGTCTAGTGGAAGAGTTTGATTTCTGTTTGTAGTGTGCATTCGCAGCACCACAAGGTATTGCAAAAACAGTGACTGTTTCCAAACAGGTATCCACTAATGCAGGTAGTCGCATCCAAACTAAAGAAGTTTTAAGAATATTAGAGAGGTTAGAGAAGTAATTGTGCAAATAAATATAAATGACCATATGACCAATATACATGAAAATATTTATTTCAAATTTAACTAAAAATAATTGGTCATATGTGTCCACCAAACACTTTTAGCCAGCTGAAAGCACCAGGCACTCTGCTGAAATCGCCTGGCTGTGAGCACTTGAGAGTGCTTCTGCGGCTCAGCGTTTTCAGTTTTCAGACTATATGCAGAAGTAATATTCAATCTAAAAATGAAATAGGCCTATATCTGCAAGTTTTCATGACAATATTGTGGTAGTCCAGGAATTTTATCTAGAGAAGACATGAATACTCTGAGACATGCAATATTAACTTGTCCTTCATTGTTGTTCACTCGTAGTATAAGCAATGACGGTTGGTCGGTGTGGAATTTGCCCCGCCCCTCCTCCACTTTGAGGTAAAAAGTGACTGTGATGAGCGTTTGCGTTTTACCCTAAGATGAACTTTCCTCAGCTCTTGGCACTGAGAAAAAAAACGGCTCCGCGCCCAGCGTGAAATAAACCCTCAGTGCCTCGTCACGCTGCTGGTGTTTTAAAAACATGGCGCTCCCATTGAAAACAATTGAAAAAATAAGCTAGCCTCGGGAAAAAAAAGCTTTGGTGGACATATGGCCTAAATTTGGTTACATTACATGTGTCGTCTTCTGTAAGCTGTAAACTAGACATTAGCATTGTAACTGTCGCAAACAACTGCACACCTGGAACTGATTATACTTCATAAAAATACTGGAGCATTACCTCATTTTCACCTTGTTTATTTTAGCCAAACTTCAAGCAGAACTGAAATGATGCAATGACTCGTGGGTAAATTTTCCTTTACGTTTCCTGCGAAATGATGTTCACTTGTATGTCAGTGGCAGTGGCCTTCATAGTGGACATAGACACTCGTTACAATTTGATTGGGATTTTAAGGCACCAGCTGAATGAAAACACAAATTCTTTCTCTGACAGTAGGTGGCGCTTATGAAACGGCAGAAATACAGGAGTAGAACTGCCCTGCGCAACTTTTCGTTACAGTCAAGACTTTTTTTAGAGGAACACAAAAGGTGATGTCTAGTAGAATGTTCATGCTGCTCTTGTGTAGAGGGGAAGCATTTCAGTGAATGTTGTATTTTTTAGTCTGTTTCTTAAAGTTCTATCATGACAACTCTCGGAAGATTTTAGCATTGTAATGGATATAACAATGTTAATGTATTTGGTCTTGGTTGAATAGATCTGCTACGCTGCTGCTGCTGCTGCTGTTGGTTATTGTAGATTATTGCAGCTGCTGCTGCAAAGCAAGTACAGGAACTTGCTACTAACAATACATAAGCCGATACGGTGCTGTGAGTATTTAAGACATACTGCTGCTGCACAAATAGCATATAAAATAACCCGTAGCAGATCTATACAGGTGGAGCTGGGGAAGGTGGAGGGTTTCAGAGGAACTCTGAAAGTGCGCTGCAATGCTCAAGCGAATGCTAATCAGCCATTTAAATGTAAAGTAGCAAGCTCATTGGCTGCGGATGCAACATGAACCAATCAGCATGTGACAAGTCGTTTAATGCTAAGAATATCATCAGTTTGCATTAACGACCCATCAACCTGCGCCATCTAGAGTTTCATGACAGAAATTGGTATTTATTGTTTGACTTCAGAAGACGTTGAAAACACTGCATGAGTCTTATGGACTACTTTCATAATACTTCTATGGTGATGTTTTTGTAAATCTACTCATTTTGTGGAAAAAAGAAAGTCATGTAGGTTTGGAACAGCATAAAGATGAGTAAATGATTTTTGGTTGAACTCCCGTAATAAAGCGTAGAAAAGTTCTTGTCCTCGGCGGTTTTGCCTGGTCTTGCGTTAGTGTGGGATGAGGTTTGCTGATTGAACGGCTCAGTTCTGGCTGAAGCCGTCTCAGCGGTTCTCGCTGGAGGTCTGTTGACCTTCTTTACGAGATCAGTGTTTCGTCAGCAGTGACGTGACGGCAACGCTGACCTCATGCTGCTGGCTACAGAAGGACGTTTTGCTCTCTACTGCCAGATTGGGAGCTCAGGGCTTTATTTTAGGAAATCTTCTAGAAATAGACTGGCTTGAGCTGCGAGTTACTCCCCAGATCCCTGAATGACATGCGCTGGAGGCGAGAGACCCCGCTTCTGTCCAGAGTACAGTTCATCTCTCTCAGTTTGAGCTTGCCTGCTGTTTGTTGACAGTTAGCATGTGTTTCAGTGGTCAGTAGGCATGTGGTGTTAATGGTGGTATTCTGGTTGTGCCATTACAGTGTGTGTGACAGCACAGTTTTTGGGAAGCTGTTGCGGATGCTGATCTGGAGGGTTACATAACCCTAATAAAGTCTTAGGCCAAAGATATGCTGTAGTTCACAAACACAGTAGAATGTGAGCACACTCCCATTGTACATACATAACATTAAGCTTTATAATCGTTAAGTTTATTCATCCGGGAATATCCACATGTATAGGCGTCCTAGTTACACCTCTGATGGTAAATTTTCCAATGACTTAAATGTCATTTGAAGTTGCATGAGTCATTACAGAAGGTTGCCTTCTCAGATGATTTGTTCATTTTTGATGTGAAATGCCTGTGTAATTTACATTTGAGTTTAAACCCTGTCATGGGTATTTATTTTGAATCCTACATGCTGTTTGTGTTCTCAGTTGTTACAATCCAATTGTTTTAGCCCATTATCGCATGCTGACATGATGTCAGTCATCAGCCTTCCTGATTTCTTGTTTCCTTATTGGTATCGGTCATAAAAAATATCCACTTTTTGACCGCTGCTCGGTTAAATTCAGTAAATATGTTACAGAGATTCTGTGTTGCCAATTAAAAGAGCCAACACTGTATTTCTCTTTCTTCTTTCCTTTTGAAGCTGGACGAGGTGCACACCAGGATGTCAGATGTGACGCTTCACACAGATTTTCATGGTGAGGATTTTTAATCTGGTTTCTGCAGCTTGTGTTGTTCAATCAGGTTTCGGGGTTTTGCTATGTCTGTGTGAACACAGTGTGCTCCTCCAAACTCAGCCAGAAGAGACCAGCTCTTGCTGATTCCTTGGGGAGCCCTCAAGCCACATTAATGTCATTTTGTCGTGATGGTTGTTGGGATCAGTAAACCGTGGGAGTGTGGTTCTGTTCATGTTTAAGAGCAGAGCTGTAGCTAGTCTCAAATGTTTGTGTGTAGTTTAGGCCTATTGAACAAAATCCACTGCTGCATTTTTCATATGGCTGCCCTTTTTTTCAACCAGAGTACTATCAACCATTTAGCCTGATTCACAGTAGTTTATTAATGAGGTAATAAGACAGTTGTTGTTTTGTGTTTTGCAAGTAGTATTACTCATGGGAGATGATACAGTGTGATTTATGATTGGAAACACATTTAGGCGTGTCAAGTCTGAAGTATACCAGATGAGGTGTTGTAATGCTTCTATAATTACTATGAGACTTAAATACCCCGAAACACAGATGAAAGGAGCTTTATCAAACATCGTACCATGTGCTAGCATAACTATTAGTAGGTCCTGTCACAATAACTAAATATCTGACATCTGATTATTTGGTATTGGTACATATATTTATACAGTATTAGCAAATCATTGTACTGTCATAATGTGATGTATTTCTGAGAGAAGCAAGAAAATCTATGGTGAGAAACATTATAAAAGCATGGGCAAAGCAGCTTATTTCCCATCAATACTCATGCCAACCTCTCACAGATCTCACACAATAACTGTTTTAAGCTTTAAAAGAAAAAGGATAATTTGAAAGATTATTTTGGTGCTTTTCCGACTGGCTTTGAGAGAGGAGATCAGGAATGACCACGTCTAGTGACCAGACACACCAACTACATGTGTGAATTAAGAAACTGCATTGCTGAAATGGATTCATTTCATGTTTTTACCTCTGCTGAAACATCTTTCTATTCTTAGTCACCAAAAGTCTCCGCTTGCTTATCTTTGATGTACTTGTGCAACCAGGGTGACTAGTTATAAGTAAAATGTGAATGCATTACTATTTTACATAGGAGATGTACAGTATTATTTTTATATGATCTTGTGTGTGTAGCGCGGACGTGTGTGTGTCTCGTAGTTTGCCGTATGACTGTTGGGTGGTCGTCCCGGGCCGGCGAGACTGTAATCCTCCAGCACATGCATCATAGTCCAGTTCTGCTTAACCACCATGCAGTCACACCTGAACTAGCTTCCAGCTATTTACACCAGCGCTCTGACACATGATGAATGTAGCATTGTAAAGTCAGACTCTCGTTACTCATGCGTGCTTCATTATGGATGGGGTTTCACATCAGTAACAAGCTTTACACCCAACTCAACTCGACGCTCATCTAACGCTGGTCTGTGTTCACCGTGAATGGACCCCTCACTAATGGTCATATATGTTCTCCAGGAGGCTTCCTGTTGGCCATTGTTTATATGAGGCTGTAGATTAAAGCTAGCAATGATCAGAACTTCAACCATGCAATTAAGATGATGATGATGATGAAGCACTATGTCGCTCTCCGACTCGGTCCGTCCCTTTAATCTAGGACCGCAGATGCTCTCGCCCACCCACCGGCCTCTGCCACTCAACAATAAATAAAAGATAAGACAGTGCCATCGGGACTGTTTGGAATAATAGCATTCAATTTCGAGAGAAGTGCCTCAACAAATGCATGCTAGAAGAATAGAAAAGCAGGAGATGAAAGGAGATATGAATGGAACTCTGGCTACAGGCATGCTCACCAAACAAATAGACTTCCTGAGAGCGCCAATCGCAGGCTCTCACCCTGATTCCTGACCCGCGGAGGACAGGCCAGAGGAACGCAATTTGTTCCTTTGTACGGCAGGATCATAAGAACGACCGCAACTTACTTTCTTTCACTGTTGCCGAGTGCAATTGAGTTCTGCGAGCAGGTGGTCCAGGCCTGCTGCGACCTTGTCAACTTTTGCTCTTTTGTTCACTGCAAAGGTTGGCTGAGGTTTTGGCAGTCGGCTCTGGCGTGTGGGGCTTTCATGAAGCGGAGGATTAAGAAGGACAGATAGAGGAGGAGGAGGTACAGACAGTCAGCTTGCATTAAAACAACTCCTCATGGCCGATGGCTCCAGTCTCTTGGCCTCTCCACACGTGGCCTTTGTCTGCACCTAGACTTCCACGGGACCGAGTTGCGCTCAAAGCTCAGCTGGTCGGGTATTGTCCCTCCTCAAAGACGGCCATAAGGGCAACCAGAGGAAAAAGTGTCAGCCTCAGCTTTTACACACCCTAGGAAGACTCAGGAGAAGAGAAAGGATGGATTAGCTGTAGCTGACGCTCGGCTTGCCCGCTCGCACATATCCAGACCCCCTCAGCTGTTTGAGACATCACTTAAGCCTTGTCAGTGCAAGCATTTTTGCTGGACATGGGGACCCCTGATGCGCAAAGTCTCAGAAGAATGTTGCTGCGTTGGTCTTTCTATAGAAATCGCGTTATCCCACATTGAGCAGAAGTCTTCTTTTGATCGGTATGGCTTTGTGAAGATGCACCCTTTTAATTACTTGATCATCGGGACACTTCATCGTCCTGTGATAAACCCCATGGCGAAGAGGCCCAAACAGTAAGCAGGGAATTCGCTAACAATCACTTGCACCTGCTGACAGCGTGGTTTGGTCGTACATGCTGTCTGCATTATTTTAATGCTTATGAAATGTGTCAACGAAATCAGATTTAAACACGGTAACACTTTATTTTGATGGTCCGCTTTAGACATTCAACTACATATCAGCATATTCTGCTTACCCTAACCATAAACCTAACAGTCTACCAATACTCTAATGAGAGTTAGTTGACATATAGTTGCAAAGTTACTTTTGGTCAACATAATGTCTAAAGTGAACTGGATGTGTTCTGTTATTATATTGCTGTCGCAGAACTGCAACACTGCATTGCCACTGCCAAATAATATAATGATTAATAATAAAAATAAAAAAAAACGTGTGAAGTTGGTAGCTAGCTAATTGAAAAGACTGTATCACAACTGTATCACATCTAGCTTCAGCGACACCTGAACTGTTTTAATTCTCTTTATTTCATTTAAATTCTCTTTTATTGAAAGACTATCGAAAGTAGCCATTCTTTCTATTTGAGAATACACAAGCCTTAAATTAAACACCAAGGATATTGTGGATTAATTTGCCGAAAGAAAGGCTCGGAGAATTAAATTAAATTAAATTAAATTAATTACAACTAAAATGAGTATTTTTTTCCTTTCATTCTTTCTTTCTTTCTTTCTGTCTTTTTGAGTTTTGGGCCGCTGTGCCAAGAGTGTGTTTGCATTAAGTAGTTTAGTAAAAATGGCAGCGTTTTAGTGCCATAATATTTTTAGAATAAAGTTAAAATGACGAGATTGAGAAAGCTGTGTTATATTGCGTGAATAAAGTTAATTAATGTGAAAATTCCACCTACTAAAAAAAAAAGGTCTGTGGCAGTTAACTGACTGATTTATAAAAATAATAAAATGATGTTGGCAAATTTGTTGGCATTTCTGAGGTAAATGTTATGTTATGACTGTTTTATAGACGATTTATTGTCGACCGATTAGCTTACATGAGACATTAGTTTAAGTTGTTTTGATTTTTTTTACATGTCCTCTGATATTAAAGTTTATCTCATGCTGGAACTAATAGAAAAATAGATGATTGATCCACATGCCGCTTGAACTTAATACAGTGATCTCACGCCACATTAAATAATGTTTGTATTTCATGATAAAATTGACAGAATTTAAAGGCTACGATTTGTGTTATATTAAAAGTAACAAAACACGCTTATTGCGATTATTCGGTGGCTGTCGCGCTACTAATGAATAGACTTGAAAACATTAAATATTATTTCCAAGCATTTATATTTTTTATGAATAAAACAGCTTGTGAATAGTCATGTAATGTTATTTACCTCAGAAAAGACAACAATAAGGAGCGTTGGAGCCCACATTATCCTATAATGTTCGGGGGGGCTGTACAAATGTTTTTGCATATGGGCCCACGGTTATAATGCTCTTCTCCATAATCACTAAAAAATGTACACAAACATTAATTTTAGATCACGCTAGACTTAAGACCAGCTTGCCTTTGGTAGTAATAGGGCCACGTTACACATGACGGGCACATATTGCTGATGTCCTGGCTTATTCTATAGAAAGAAATCCTAATGACTTCACAAAGTGCTCGGTTAAATTGGTCTACGAGTGGTTTGTAAATAAAACATAGGGTTTAGTGCTGAAGCACGGTGTGCTTAAGTTGCTAAAAGTTTAGAATTCGCCCCGCAGTGTTTATTCATAAAATCTACTCCATGGTTTTATGATCTGTCCTCAGACATGCAGACAAGACCTGGACGAAGCCTAATAGTGTTTATGAAAGCTGAGTGTTTTGGAGATCGCTATGGTCTAAGTGTGGCCAAGGTTTATTTTTCTGACAAGGACTAAGAGTGGCTGACTCCATTCGCAATGATAAACAGGGCAAATTGGAAGCAGACCCTGATGTAGTTACTTGTTGGCCTGGGGGGGGGATCTCGTACCGCCAAGACCAGACCTTTGAATCACTTGTTTATGGGTGACATTTGGTCAGATTAAGTCAGTGCTGGGACGAAAGCTAAATCATCTCTTTTGACTGACCCTCGTTGGAAGAAGCAGAGAGTTTGTGTACGATTTGAAGATGGAAATACAGTAACAATCAGAATGAATGTCGAAAGAAAACTGCTGATCTAGCATTGCTAACAGGACTGTCGAAGACACTCGTGAGGTGCTTCTAGTGCTCGGCCAGCCTCTCAGCACAAGGTTCAGTGGTTGGAAGAGTGTTGGCACTTAATGACTCAAGTTTTATGTAAGCGCTTCTTGAACGGAAAATAGCAGAAGCCCTTCAGGAGGCTTTTAATTAAAGCCATTGCCTCCTTCTCTCTCCCATCTAAGCAAAAGGGGAAAACATGACATCACACATGGTGGAAAAGGGGAGAAAGAGAACGGGCAGATGAACGGAAATGGTCAATAGACGTAACCGAGTGCTGGTGGGGGTCAAGTGAACTATTTAACCTCTGGAAACACAAGGTCAGAACGGGGCTGCCTCACGCTTGACCCTTAAGCCCAAAATGTCAATTAAGACGTCTCCACCAGAAGAAAGAGAAAGGTCCATGAGAGATTTTGGCATTTGCTTTGTCACCATAATACTAGGGTGTTGTATGTGGTTTCCAGGACATTGGTATGCAGTTATTAAGGTGTTTTGAGTGGCTCAGTGTTAGCATGTTGCTATGGTGTTCTGGGTTGTCAAAAGTGCCAAAAAATATTTTGCTCTTCATATGGCTCTGGTCCCTTCTTCAACTTAAGTCAATGGGGATGCTTTTCACTCATTTTATCAAATGGTTCATTCTTAAACGTTAGTGCACTTCTTGTCAACAGGCCATATCTTTGTGTCATTCATGTCTGTAGCACAAACAACTTGGGATGAGTTGTGTGTTGAAGTTTGGGCTAATACTTGGGCTCGAGGCTAACCTTATGTATGACCAGTAATAATGGAGCTTGCCTTAGCAACTGTACATTTTATTTCATGTCTGTAAATTTTCGTAGCTCACTTAAGACACTGAATGCATCGCACCGTTAGTTAGTCTCTCTGGGGTTCTGGGGGAATTTAATTGGTTTACTGAATGGGACTAGATATGCTTCATTGTGCGTGTCCTTATAGAAGACCCCATTCTGTGAACCTTTAAAACCTTCCCTGTAATTGTTGCTGCCATATGACACGGTCAAACATTGCACCGCCTTTGTCTTAAGAACACAAGAATCAGTCCTGAAGAACCCTGAGCCATCTGCCTGAGTGACTAAACCCTTTACCTGCTGTGCTGTTGTGTGTGTTTGTCAAAGAAAACAGCCAACCATTTTACAAGTGTTTACACACACTCGCCCCACCCACGGCCTTCTCGTTTCCCACCATCCCGCTCTCCTTCAACAGCCCTCCTGTCATCTTTAACCTTCTCTCTTCTGCTTTCTCTCGTTTCCATAATGGCCTCTTCAAAGGTATTCCCTTCTCTGGTGTCTCAGCAATGTCAGGTGGGCTCTGAAAACCCAGATCCGCTGCATTTCAACACCGTTTCATATCCCCTCACCTACTGACTGGTTGTGGGAGCTCAGAGTCGGGCCACTCCATCAACACAGGAGCACGTCTGCTGCCTCCAAGCAGCTCTGCTGTCCCTGGACCTTAACCCCGTCGGTCCGGAGCACTCGGGTCAGCAGTATTCCCCTGGACCTGAAAGCATTCACTTCACACCATGAGGCCAGGAGCAGCAGCATAACCCTCCTGATCTGCTTTAAACCACAATGGGAACCATGTGCTCGCATTTTGTGGGATTGGAGCCCACCATGGTAGAAGCTGTTTCTAATCCCAGTAAAATAGCATGGCATGGCATTTGCATCCAGTGCATGATG
Organism: Sinocyclocheilus anshuiensis; assembly: GCF_001515605.1. Classification (NCBI taxonomy): domain Eukaryota; kingdom Metazoa; phylum Chordata; class Actinopteri; order Cypriniformes; family Cyprinidae; genus Sinocyclocheilus; species Sinocyclocheilus anshuiensis. The sequence continues at coordinate 367,809 of NW_015554134.1, forward strand.
CCCTTTTGTTTTCATAATCTATGTGAAGAAGGACGGTTGTGGCCGTGTTATGTAACCACAACCATGGCCCAATCTGAAGTATGACCGGAAAATAACTCTCATCCTGGGCAGAAATAGATTTCCTGTATAATATAGTCTTTTAAAGTTTAATGACAACATTTCTGCTGCACCTTGTAATAAAAGAACAGTTCCAAACTCTCGCACAAAAGGAGAAATTCAGCAGCATGTTTACGCTGGTCTTTGCCAAACAAAAGTGAGTGATAATCCAGGCTCCAAAAAGCACATAGAAAGTATCATAAACGTGAACAATTTTTCATATTGAATTTTGAAGACATATGATATCTTTGTGTGAGAAACTGACCCAAATTTGATTAAGTTTAATTCAGCAGTCAACAGGTTACATTTTCCTGTTACTCATATATCTATGAATGCATTCAAAGAATGAAGATGCAAAGGTTCAGCAAACCCTTTAATGGGTGGCTATCGATGATTGATTGATGACAATGAAATCGCTGGCTTTGGGGAAACTGGAATATCGCTCCATGTGTGATAGCGGATCATGTATCTCTGCAGACTTCTAGCGATCTTGGTTGAACTTGGCATCTCCTCTTGTCTTCTCCTGTAGTCTGTCAGTCTGAAGGCCGCTCTCTTGCTTCTATGTTTGTGTTCAAGCACACAGTCATCTGAAAACGATAGAAGCATGTAAGAGATTACCAGCGGGGTGTTCGACATCCAGCCAACAGGAAACACACTCCAGATGAGAGGGCTTTACTGGCTTTGTCTTTTCTGGTCCAGAACAAACTGCATGGCCAAACAAGTAGTATACGATTTATGATTCAGACATAAAAATCATGAAAATGTTTTGTTACAGGTTACAACATTATAAGATCACAGGCAGACTCTTTAAATGCTGGTCTCACTTGATTAACGATATCATTCATCATTTTCTTTAGGTTTGTTGACCTTTTTAAATTGTCACAGTGCATTTCTATAGCAGATATTTGCAGTCCTGGTTGTTGATCGGTCAATACAGCGTTCCTGCCAACATTTATGACATGAAACAACTGTTCACCAAAGCCACTGTGTATATAATTGCTCAGCCCTTTAGCAGTGGCTATATGCACAGCGTAGCACAAACCCGTAGCCGTACCTGCTGAATCGGAGCTCTTAGATGTTGTAGCGTGAGCTGACGGTGACAGTGCCTCTCGGCAGGGCTGACAGAGGGGCTCCGGCTCACTTTTCCTTTCCGGCTGTCTGTCATTGACAAAGGTGTTTTATCAGAGAGACGGCCGCTCACATATCTCGCTCTCTCTATCACCTGCTGAGGGTCACACTGTGTTCAGAGCCCGCCTCTGTGACCGACCCATGACCCTCTGACCTTACTGTTATTCCACTTATCCTAGTGAGCCTGTATGCCTGACTACTGCTGGAATCAACACTTCGGTTGTTACTTAGCCTAACCTTGTTAGGATCGGACAATATTTAAGTAACAAAACACGCTTATTGCGATTATTCGGTGGCTGTCGCGCTACTAATGAATAGACTTGAAAACATTAAATATTATTTCCAAGCATTTATATTTTTTATGAATAAAACAGCTTGTGAATAGTCATGTAATGTTATTTACCTCAGAAAAGACAACAATAAGGAGCGTTGGAGCCCACATTATCCTATAATGTTCGGGGGGGCTGTACAAATGTTTTTGCATATGGGCCCACGGTTATAATGCTCTTCTCCATAATCACTAAAAAATGTACACAAACATTAATTTTAGATCACGCTAGACTTAAGACCAGCTTGCCTTTGGTAGTAATAGGGCCACGTTACACATGACGGGCACATATTGCTGATGTCCTGGCTTATTCTATAGAAAGAAATCCTAATGACTTCACAAAGTGCTCGGTTAAATTGGTCTACGAGTGGTTTGTAAATAAAACATAGGGTTTAGTGCTGAAGCACGGTGTGCTTAAGTTGCTAAAAGTTTAGAATTCGCCCCGCAGTGTTTATTCATAAAATCTACTCCATGGTTTTATGATCTGTCCTCAGACATGCAGACAAGACCTGGACGAAGCCTAATAGTGTTTATGAAAGCTGAGTGTTTTGGAGATCGCTATGGTCTAAGTGTGGCCAAGGTTTATTTTTCTGACAAGGACTAAGAGTGGCTGACTCCATTCGCAATGATAAACAGGGCAAATTGGAAGCAGACCCTGATGTAGTTACTTGTTGGCCTGGGGGGGGGATCTCGTACCGCCAAGACCAGACCTTTGAATCACTTGTTTATGGGTGACATTTGGTCAGATTAAGTCAGTGCTGGGACGAAAGCTAAATCATCTCTTTTGACTGACCCTCGTTGGAAGAAGCAGAGAGTTTGTGTACGATTTGAAGATGGAAATACAGTAACAATCAGAATGAATGTCGAAAGAAAACTGCTGATCTAGCATTGCTAACAGGACTGTCGAAGACACTCGTGAGGTGCTTCTAGTGCTCGGCCAGCCTCTCAGCACAAGGTTCAGTGGTTGGAAGAGTGTTGGCACTTAATGACTCAAGTTTTATGTAAGCGCTTCTTGAACGGAAAATAGCAGAAGCCCTTCAGGAGGCTTTTAATTAAAGCCATTGCCTCCTTCTCTCTCCCATCTAAGCAAAAGGGGAAAACATGACATCACACATGGTGGAAAAGGGGAGAAAGAGAACGGGCAGATGAACGGAAATGGTCAATAGACGTAACCGAGTGCTGGTGGGGGTCAAGTGAACTATTTAACCTCTGGAAACACAAGGTCAGAACGGGGCTGCCTCACGCTTGACCCTTAAGCCCAAAATGTCAATTAAGACGTCTCCACCAGAAGAAAGAGAAAGGTCCATGAGAGATTTTGGCATTTGCTTTGTCACCATAATACTAGGGTGTTGTATGTGGTTTCCAGGACATTGGTATGCAGTTATTAAGGTGTTTTGAGTGGCTCAGTGTTAGCATGTTGCTATGGTGTTCTGGGTTGTCAAAAGTGCCAAAAAATATTTTGCTCTTCATATGGCTCTGGTCCCTTCTTCAACTTAAGTCAATGGGGATGCTTTTCACTCATTTTATCAAATGGTTCATTCTTAAACGTTAGTGCACTTCTTGTCAACAGGCCATATCTTTGTGTCATTCATGTCTGTAGCACAAACAACTTGGGATGAGTTGTGTGTTGAAGTTTGGGCTAATACTTGGGCTCGAGGCTAACCTTATGTATGACCAGTAATAATGGAGCTTGCCTTAGCAACTGTACATTTTATTTCATGTCTGTAAATTTTCGTAGCTCACTTAAGACACTGAATGCATCGCACCGTTAGTTAGTCTCTCTGGGGTTCTGGGGGAATTTAATTGGTTTACTGAATGGGACTAGATATGCTTCATTGTGCGTGTCCTTATAGAAGACCCCATTCTGTGAACCTTTAAAACCTTCCCTGTAATTGTTGCTGCCATATGACACGGTCAAACATTGCACCGCCTTTGTCTTAAGAACACAAGAATCAGTCCTGAAGAACCCTGAGCCATCTGCCTGAGTGACTAAACCCTTTACCTGCTGTGCTGTTGTGTGTGTGTTTGTCAAAGAAAACAGCCAACCATTTTACAAGTGTTTACACACACTCGCCCCACCCACGGCCTTCTCGTTTCCCACCATCCCGCTCTCCTTCAACAGCCCTCCTGTCATCTTTAACCTTCTCTCTTCTGCTTTCTCTCGTTTCCATAATGGCCTCTTCAAAGGTATTCCCTTCTCTGGTGTCTCAGCAATGTCAGGTGGGCTCTGAAAACCCAGATCCGCTGCATTTCAACACCGTTTCATATCCCCTCACCTACTGACTGGTTGTGGGAGCTCAGAGTCGGGCCACTCCATCAACACAGGAGCACGTCTGCTGCCTCCAAGCAGCTCTGCTGTCCCTGGACCTTAACCCCGTCGGTCCGGAGCACTCGGGTCAGCAGTATTCCCCTGGACCTGAAAGCATTCACTTCACACCATGAGGCCAGGAGCAGCAGCATAACCCTCCTGATCTGCTTTAAACCACAATGGGAACCATGTGCTCGCATTTTGTGGGATTGGAGCCCACCATGGTAGAAGCTGTTTCTAATCCCAGTAAAATAGCATGGCATGGCATTTGCATCCAGTGCATGATGCCCTTTTGTTTTCATAATCTATGTGAAGAAGGACGGTTGTGGCCGTGTTATGTAACCACAACCATGGCCCAATCTGAAGTATGACCGGAAAATAACTCTCATCCTGGGCAGAAATAGATTTCCTGTATAATATAGTCTTTTAAAGTTTAATGACAACATTTCTGCTGCACCTTGTAATAAAAGAACAGTTCCAAACTCTCGCACAAAAGGAGAAATTCAGCAGCATGTTTACGCTGGTCTTTGCCAAACAAAAGTGAGTGATAATCCAGGCTCCAAAAAGCACATAGAAAGTATCATAAACGTGAACAATTTTTCATATTGAATTTTGAAGACATATGATATCTTTGTGTGAGAAACTGACCCAAATTTGATTAAGTTTAATTCAGCAGTCAACAGGTTACATTTTCCTGTTACTCATATATCTATGAATGCATTCAAAGAATGAAGATGCAAAGGTTCAGCAAACCCTTTAATGGGTGGCTATCGATGATTGATTGATGACAATGAAATCGCTGGCTTTGGGGAAACTGGAATATCGCTCCATGTGTGATAGCGGATCATGTATCTCTGCAGACTTCTAGCGATCTTGGTTGAACTTGGCATCTCCTCTTGTCTTCTCCTGTAGTCTGTCAGTCTGAAGGCCGCTCTCTTGCTTCTATGTTTGTGTTCAAGCACACAGTCATCTGAAAACGATAGAAGCATGTAAGAGATTACCAGCGGGGTGTTCGACATCCAGCCAACAGGAAACACACTCCAGATGAGAGGGCTTTACTGGCTTTGTCTTTTCTGGTCCAGAACAAACTGCATGGCCAAACAAGTAGTATACGATTTATGATTCAGACATAAAAATCATGAAAATGTTTTGTTACAGGTTACAACATTATAAGATCACAGGCAGACTCTTTAAATGCTGGTCTCACTTGATTAACGATATCATTCATCATTTTCTTTAGGTTTGTTGACCTTTTTAAATTGTCACAGTGCATTTCTATAGCAGATATTTGCAGTCCTGGTTGTTGATCGGTCAATACAGCGTTCCTGCCAACATTTATGACATGAAACAACTGTTCACCAAAGCCACTGTGTATATAATTGCTCAGCCCTTTAGCAGTGGCTATATGCACAGCGTAGCACAAACCCGTAGCCGTACCTGCTGAATCGGAGCTCTTAGATGTTGTAGCGTGAGCTGACGGTGACAGTGCCTCTCGGCAGGGCTGACAGAGGGGCTCCGGCTCACTTTTCCTTTCCGGCTGTCTGTCATTGACAAAGGTGTTTTATCAGAGAGACGGCCGCTCACATATCTCGCTCTCTCTATCACCTGCTGAGGGTCACACTGTGTTCAGAGCCCGCCTCTGTGACCGACCCATGACCCTCTGACCTTACTGTTATTCCACTTATCCTAGTGAGCCTGTATGCCTGACTACTGCTGGAATCAACACTTCGGTTGTTACTTAGCCTAACCTTGTTAGGATCGGACAATATTTGGATGAGATACAACTATTTGAAAATCTGGAATCTGAGGGTGCAACATAAATCAAAATATTATGAAAATCATCTTTAAAGTTGTCCAAATGAAGTTCTTAGCAATGCATATTACTAATCAAAAATTCAATTGTAATATATTTACGGTAGGAAATTTACAAAGTATCTTCATGGAACACGATCTTTACTATCCTAATGATTTTTGGCATAAAAGAAAAATCTATAATTTTGACCCATACAATGTATTGTTGGCTATTGCTACAAATATGCCCCAGCGACTTAACACTGCTTTTGTGCTCCAGGGTCACATATTGGAAAATCTCTGTGCCTAATTACTGTCTGGATCAGCTGTGTGCAAGCATTGTTTTTAACAATGTATAGTAATATCGAAAGTAGGGGTGTGCGATATCATGATTTTTGATCGTGGACGACTAAAATGTCTCCACGATCTGCTTTTGAAGAAATATCGTAGTATCATACTACAGCGCACATTCACATCACGTTAACTCATTTACACTCACGGGACACTGCACTTATGCACAATCACAAAAGTAAATTTTTGCATGGGTTTTAAAGCCTTTAATTTAAACATGTAAACATTTCACATTTAAAATGTTAAACATATCATTCGCGAGCTGTTCTGACATGCGCGCGCACACTAAAAAGCCTGTCAAACAGCACCTGATTACTGAACTTTCACGTCTGATTGCGCTAATACTGTCAAAATCACACAAGGTTTACATATAAACACAGTTGGTTATGTCTAAAGTGAAAGTCAACAGATGCGTGTAGCTCTTAAAGTGACAGCAGCCTAATAGTAGGCTATTAAACATGCTGCCGTTTGTCATTAAAGGGACAGTTCGCCCAAAAATTTAAATTCTGTCATTATTTACACACTCTCATGTTGTCCCAAACCTGTATTGATTTCTTTCTTGTGCTGAACACAAAAGAAGATATTTTGAAGAACCAAACAGTTGCTGATACCCATTGACATTGTCCTTATTGGGAAAAAAATACACTATGGAAGTCAGTGGGGAAAAGCAGCTGTTTGGTTCCCACATTCTTCAAAATAGCTTTTTATGTTCAACAGAAGAAAGAAACTCATTCAGGTTTAAAACTACTTGAGAGTGAGTAAATGATGGAAGAATGTTCATTTTTGGCTGAACTGTCCCTTTAATGTTAATAAAACAACAAAACACAGAAAAAAATCACTCACTGCTCTTGACTGAAAAACTTTACTACAGTCGCTTTAATAAGAATTATTAAATAATTGTTCTTATTTTCTAATAACAAAGATAAAATAATGACAAAGGTTTGTATCTTTGCCTTCTTTGGCCTAAATGTCTGCCATTCTTTATATGTTGTTACTTTGTAAGGCTTTGTTTGTAAAATAGGGAAATTAGTTGGGCTGTATAGCTCAGACAACTTGCAAAATAGTAAAACCAACATGACAAAGAATCGTGATTTTCCTGAAAAAAATTTTGATATATTTGCCCACTCCTAACCGAAAGTAAAAAAATTGAATTTGAGTTACTTCTTAGATTAGCAAGTAAATTGTATGTGATTTGGATCAAGCTGATGTTATCATGTTAGAGCCACAGGCTCTGATGGAGTCTGTCTATTGGTTGTTAATCTGAGTGAGTTTAATGAAGTCGCCCGCAGGTCTGTGGCTCTGTTTCCAGTGTCTGTGTGTGATTAGCACGCTTCCACCAGCATGTCCTCCTGCACATCGAGTCCAACCGGCCTGCAGGAGAGGAGCTGATTTTGAACATCCACCGCCACTAAAGATCAAATCAGGACTGAGTCACTGACACACACACACACACACACACACACACACACTTCCAGTTGAGCACCGGAAATCAGGAAACGTGTCACGTGATGCCAGATGAAATCATGTAGTTTTATTAAAGTCTGATGAAATCCAAAGCGTTCACATTCTCAGCTTGTGCTCCGGGACAGAACCACATATCTGATAAAGCGGGAAAACACATCCTGTTTACTCACAAAATCTGAATAATCAGTTGCTTATGGCTGCATTTCAGAATTAAAACTGCTATTAGATTATTTCACTAGATTTCTGTGCGCTTGCTTGCAAGTGCTTGTCCATGCAAAAGTTGCCGCTAACGATGATAGGGTGTTCTGACCCATACAACAAATATATTTATATTTATATAATAATATAATTTCAGAATTTTGTTTTAAATATTTATAAATATACAAAAATATAAAGCTAATATAGATGTTCAAATATGTTACCCTGCAGCACAAAAGCAGTGTTAAGTCGCTGGGGTATATTTGTAGCAATAGCCAAAAATACATTGTATGGGTCTTATTCAGCTTTCAGGTGATGCATAAATCTCAATTTTAAAAAATTGACCCTTATGACTGGTTTTGTGCTCCAGGGTCACATATATTTATATAAATATACTTAGTTTTTTTTTTTTTCCATGTAAATATCTATTTATTTTATCTAAATTATATTTTGTTAAAAATACATTTTGCATGTATTTTAAGACTAGAAATAGATTTTTTTTCTGGCCCCCTGAAGAGATGTTCTAATGTATTTTGGCATTTGAAGGTTTAAACATGTATTTTAATTTGGAAGAAGACATTTTCTTAAGTGTGCTGCAACCAGTTTAGCATATAGTTACCAGGTCTAGTTTGAGTTTAATGTGGTTCGTGTGAAGCAGGCGTGTGTGTGGAGATCACATCTGATTTACACTCTAGTGTGTACACCATGTGTTTGAGCATGTGTTCTTCATGTTAGCATTAACTGAGCTTTCTCTCAGAACGGCTTTGAGAGACGCACGAGCAGTGGAAAGCAGCGGCTGGATTTTATTCTTTGCACTGCATCTGTTTGTTTATACGTCTCTCTTCACAAGAGCCTTATATTGAACTATTGGACCATCAGAATGAAATTATATAAAGTCATTGAAATCATACCCTTTGTGGAGCGGGCCCTCGTCCATATGCCCCCGTTCTCCGAGTGTGTTGATGTTTAGCAGAGTGGAGAAGCTCTGGGTCTGTGGGAGTTTATATATGTACAGCAGATGTGCTTCTTTAACTTCATCTTGTACAGCAGTCGAGTGACTGTATGAGTGTGTGTGTGTGTGTGTGTGTGTGTGTGTGTGTGAGAGAGTGCGTGTGAGTGAGTGAGTGAGTGAGTGAGTGAGTGAGTGAGTGAGTGAGTGAGTGAGTGAGTGAGTGAGTGAGTGAGTGAGTGAGTGAGTGAGTGAGTGAGTGAGTGAGTGAGTGAGTGAGTGAGTGAGTGAGTGAGTGAGTGAGTGAGTGAGTGAGTGAGTGAGTGAGTGAGTGAGTGAGTGAGTGAGTGAGTGAGTGAGTGAGTGAGTGAGTGAGTGAGTGAGTGAGTGAGTGAGTGAGTGAGTGAGTGAGTGAGTGAGTGAGTGAGTGAGTGAGTGAGTGAGTGAGTGAGTGAGTGAGTGAGTGAGTGAGTGAGTGAGTGAGTGAGTGAGTGAGTGAGTGAGTGAGTGAGTGAGTGAGTGAGTGAGTGAGTGAGTGAGTGAGTGAGTGAGTGAGTGAGTGAGTGAGTGAGTGAGTGAGTGAGTGAGTGAGTGAGTGAGTGAGTGAGTGAGTGAGTGAGTGAGTGAGTGAGTGAGTGAGTGAGTGAGTGAGTGAGTGAGTGAGTGAGTGAGTGAGTGAGTGAGTGAGTGAGTGAGTGAGTGAGTGAGTGAGTGAGTGAGTGAGTGAGTGAGTGAGTGAGTGAGTGAGTGAGTGAGTGAGTGAGTGAGTGAGTGAGTGAGTGAGTGAGTGAGTGAGTGAGTGAGTGAGTGAGTGAGTGAGTGAGTGAGTGAGTGAGTGAGTGAGTGAGTGAGTGAGTGAGTGAGTGAGTGAGTGAGTGAGTGAGTGAGTGAGTGAGTGAGTGAGTGAGTGAGTGAGTGAGTGAGTGAGTGAGTGAGTGAGTGAGTGAGTGAGTGAGTGAGTGAGTGAGTGAGTGAGTGAGTGAGTGAGTGAGTGAGTGAGTGAGTGAGTGAGTGAGTGAGTGAGTGAGTGAGTGAGTGAGTGAGTGAGTGAGTGAGTGAGTGAGTGAGTGAGTGAGTGAGTGAGTGAGTGAGTGAGTGAGTGAGTGAGTGAGTGAGTGAGTGAGTGAGTGAGTGAGTGAGTGAGTGAGTGAGTGAGTGAGTGAGTGAGTGAGTGAGTGAGTGAGTGAGTGAGTGAGTGAGTGAGTGAGTGAGTGAGTGAGTGAGTGAGTGAGTGAGTGAGTGAGTGAGTGAGTGAGTGAGTGAGTGAGTGAGTGAGTGAGTGAGTGAGTGAGTGAGTGAGTGAGTGAGTGAGTGAGTGAGTGAGTGAGTGAGTGAGTGAGTGAGTGAGTGAGTGAGTGAGTGAGTGAGTGAGTGAGTGAGTGAGTGAGTGAGTGAGTGAGTGAGTGAGTGAGTGAGTGAGTGAGTGAGTGAGTGAGTGAGTGAGTGAGTGAGTGAGTGAGTGAGTGAGTGAGTGAGTGAGTGAGTGAGTGAGTGAGTGAGTGAGTGAGTGAGTGAGTGAGTGAGTGAGTGAGTGAGTGAGTGAGTGAGTGAGTGAGTGAGTGAGTGAGTGAGTGAGTGAGTGAGTGAGTGAGTGAGTGAGTGAGTGAGTGAGTGAGTGAGTGAGTGAGTGAGTGAGTGAGTGAGTGAGTGAGTGAGTGAGTGAGTGAGTGAGTGAGTGAGTGAGTGAGTGAGTGAGTGAGTGAGTGAGTGAGTGAGTGAGTGAGTGAGTGAGTGAGTGAGTGAGTGAGTGAGTGAGTGAGTGAGTGAGTGAGTGAGTGAGTGAGTGAGTGAGTGAGTGAGTGAGTGAGTGAGTGAGTGAGTGAGTGAGTGAGTGAGTGAGTGAGTGAGTGAGTGAGTGAGTGAGTGAGTGAGTGAGTGAGTGAGTGAGTGAGTGAGTGAGTGAGTGAGTGAGTGAGTGAGTGAGTGAGTGAGTGAGTGAGTGAGTGAGTGAGTGAGTGAGTGAGTGAGTGAGTGAGTGAGTGAGTGAGTGAGTGAGTGAGTGAGTGAGTGAGTGAGTGAGTGAGTGAGTGAGTGAGTGAGTGAGTGAGTGAGTGAGTGAGTGAGTGAGTGAGTGAGTGAGTGAGTGAGTGAGTGAGTGAGTGAGTGAGTGAGTGAGTGAGTGAGTGAGTGAGTGAGTGAGTGAGTGAGTGAGTGAGTGAGTGAGTGAGTGAGTGAGTGAGTGAGTGAGTGAGTGAGTGAGTGAGTGAGTGAGTGAGTGAGTGAGTGAGTGAGTGAGTGAGTGAGTGAGTGAGTGAGTGAGTGAGTGAGTGAGTGAGTGAGTGAGTGAGTGAGTGAGTGAGTGAGTGAGTGAGTGAGTGAGTGAGTGAGTGAGTGAGTGAGTGAGTGAGTGAGTGAGTGAGTGAGTGAGTGAGTGAGTGAGTGAGTGAGTGAGTGAGTGAGTGAGTGAGTGAGTGAGTGAGTGAGTGAGTGAGTGAGTGAGTGAGTGAGTGAGTGAGTGAGTGAGTGAGTGAGTGAGTGAGTGAGTGAGTGAGTGAGTGAGTGAGTGAGTGAGTGAGTGAGTGAGTGAGTGAGTGAGTGAGTGAGTGAGTGAGTGAGTGAGTGAGTGAGTGAGTGAGTGAGTGAGTGAGTGAGTGAGTGAGTGAGTGAGTGAGTGAGTGAGTGAGTGAGTGAGTGAGTGAGTGAGTGAGTGAGTGAGTGAGTGAGTGAGTGAGTGAGTGAGTGAGTGAGTGAGTGAGTGAGTGAGTGAGTGAGTGAGTGAGTGAGTGAGTGAGTGAGTGAGTGAGTGAGTGAGTGAGTGAGTGAGTGAGTGAGTGAGTGAGTGAGTGAGTGAGTGAGTGAGTGAGTGAGTGAGTGAGTGAGTGAGTGAGTGAGTGAGTGAGTGAGTGAGTGAGTGAGTGAGTGAGTGAGTGAGTGAGTGAGTGAGTGAGTGAGTGAGTGAGTGAGTGAGTGAGTGAGTGAGTGAGTGAGTGAGTGAGTGAGTGAGTGAGTGAGTGAGTGAGTGAGTGAGTGAGTGAGTGAGTGAGTGAGTGAGTGAGTGAGTGAGTGAGTGAGTGAGTGAGTGAGTGAGTGAGTGAGTGAGTGAGTGAGTGAGTGAGTGAGTGAGTGAGTGAGTGAGTGAGTGAGTGAGTGAGTGAGTGAGTGAGTGAGTGAGTGAGTGAGTGAGTGAGTGAGTGAGTGAGTGAGTGAGTGAGTGAGTGAGTGAGTGAGTGAGTGAGTGAGTGAGTGAGTGAGTGAGTGAGTGAGTGAGTGAGTGAGTGAGTGAGTGAGTGAGTGAGTGAGTGAGTGAGTGAGTGAGTGAGTGAGTGAGTGAGTGAGTGAGTGAGTGAGTGAGTGAGTGAGTGAGTGAGTGAGTGAGTGAGTGAGTGAGTGAGTGAGTGAGTGAGTGAGTGAGTGAGTGAGTGAGTGAGTGAGTGAGTGAGTGAGTGAGTGAGTGAGTGAGTGAGTGAGTGAGTGAGTGAGTGAGTGAGTGAGTGAGTGAGTGAGTGAGTGAGTGAGTGAGTGAGTGAGTGAGTGAGTGAGTGAGTGAGTGAGTGAGTGAGTGAGTGAGTGAGTGAGTGAGTGAGTGAGTGAGTGAGTGAGTGAGTGAGTGAGTGAGTGAGTGAGTGAGTGAGTGAGTGAGTGAGTGAGTGAGTGAGTGAGTGAGTGAGTGAGTGAGTGAGTGAGTGAGTGAGTGAGTGAGTGAGTGAGTGAGTGAGTGAGTGAGTGAGTGAGTGAGTGAGTGAGTGAGTGAGTGAGTGAGTGAGTGAGTGAGTGAGTGAGTGAGTGAGTGAGTGAGTGAGTGAGTGAGTGAGTGAGTGAGTGAGTGAGTGAGTGAGTGAGTGAGTGAGTGAGTGAGTGAGTGAGTGAGTGAGTGAGTGAGTGAGTGAGTGAGTGAGTGAGTGAGTGAGTGAGTGAGTGAGTGAGTGAGTGAGTGAGTGAGTGAGTGAGTGAGTGAGTGAGTGAGTGAGTGAGTGAGTGAGTGAGTGAGTGAGTGAGTGAGTGAGTGAGTGAGTGAGTGAGTGAGTGAGTGAGTGAGTGAGTGAGTGAGTGAGTGAGTGAGTGAGTGAGTGAGTGAGTGAGTGAGTGAGTGAGTGAGTGAGTGAGTGAGTGAGTGAGTGAGTGAGTGAGTGAGTGAGTGAGTGAGTGAGTGAGTGAGTGAGTGAGTGAGTGAGTGAGTGAGTGAGTGAGTGAGTGAGTGAGTGAGTGAGTGAGTGAGTGAGTGAGTGAGTGAGTGAGTGAGTGAGTGAGTGAGTGAGTGAGTGAGTGAGTGAGTGAGTGAGTGAGTGAGTGAGTGAGTGAGTGAGTGAGTGAGTGAGTGAGTGAGTGAGTGAGTGAGTGAGTGAGTGAGTGAGTGAGTGAGTGAGTGAGTGTGTGAGTGAGAGAGTGTGCGTGTGTGTGTGTGTGTGTGTGTGTGTGGGGAGTATTACAGGTTTTGAATATAATCAACTGATTGTGACAGTGTGGTTATGGGAGTTATAGGAGAAACAAACCTAAAAGTCAGTCTCCGAAATGATCATTCAGTGCATGTATGGAATAAAAGAGTCACTCCCAGAGCAATGCTGCAGTGTCTCTTTTCTACGCGAAACTTTCGGATGTTTTCAACCCTCCACGTTGTGAGCAAATCAACTGTAAATGCAGCGCAGTATGAATGGACCTCAGGGCTGAGAGAGAGAGAGAGAAAAGTTCATACAGTCTTCAGGAACGATCAAATCAAAACATCCCAGTATTTTACAGAAACATTAGCAGTGGAATTACGTGACTGCAAGTTCTGACACTGCCAGGCTGTGTATGGTTGTTTCTGAAGAGCAGAACTCTAATAATGCAGCATATGATCCTCATACTACAGATGTGTGGGAAACCGTGAACTTGAGCTGTTGTGCAACAACGCAGAGAGTGACTTGATTCAGTTAAACGGGAAGCTTTCGTGTCCAGACTAGACCAGACGAGTGTTTTAATATAGCGTACGCAACAGAATTAAATGTGCCGCCAAATGAAGAGCTGGGAAATCAGAATTGCCGGTCAGGTCAAATCAGGTGAATCTGATAGAAAAGAAAAGAAAGATATGTGCCTCGTGCTATTATGCATGAAAATAATGTCAGCATTCCTCCAGCCTGACCACCCTAAAAACAGGTTAGATTTTCTTCTGATTTCTCAGAATGAAACGTGAGCCAGACTTGTCAGTCGGTGAGGTACGACGTGTTCGACATGCACATGTAACACAGAGCGTTCACGTTGATCTCATTGATTTACGTAAGGTAAGCCGCCGCTGTGAGACACACAGATATCAGATGGTGAGCGGTTATGCTGTGATTGCCCAGCTCTGTGTGTGTGTGTGTGAGAGTGTGAGAGTGTGTGTGTGGTGTGTGTGTTGTGTGTGTGTGTGTGTGTGTGTGTGTGTGTGTGAGTGTGTGAGTGTGTGAGTGTGTGTGGTGTGTGTGTGTGTGTGCGTGTGTGTGTGTGTGTGTGTGTGTGTGTGTGTGTGTGTGTGTTGTGTGTGT
>NW_015554134.1:384360-404534 GCF_001515605.1 Sinocyclocheilus anshuiensis
GAGTGAGTGTGTGTGCGAGTGTGTGTGTGTGTGTGGCCTGATTGTGAGCTGCTGATGAGAGAGCAGCCGAAAACGTCAGTATTTGCTCACAGTATTTGTGACGGGTGTCGCTGAGGGTCTGTCTGTGAGCTGTGAGTGAAGTATGTGGATTCGGGGCAGACTGCCAGGAGACAGACGGAGCATCTGATGGAGTGATAAGCTCTGGCCCCAGGCAGGCAGGCAGGTTTGAGTCTGGTTCTGACAGGTAGAGGTGGAACGTGACTCCTCGCAGGCCTGCGCAGACAGACAGACAGTAGACCGCCAGCAGCGCGGCGCACAGACCCTCACGCAGGTGATTTTGTTTGGGGTTGTGATGAAGTGATGAAGTCACCTCTTCTCTGGAAAGGTGGGCTGACGTCAGAGCTTCCACTGGTGCATTCGGCATCCGTCCCGTCAGTGGCCATCCGCACGTCTACAGAGGGTCAGTGCTGGACACTCAAACCGTGAACCGATTTTGATTGTTCAGTCCTAAAAACCTTTCCTTCAGATCAGAAGCTGACAAACTCCCTGAACCGCTGTACATCTTCTGTCAGTCCACATTCACACGTGATCAGCTGTGTGTGTAAACCTGTGCTTTATCTGCAGCCTCTGTAGTCGACAGTGTAAAACAGCTCTAGGCAGATGTATTTATTTAACTGTCTGTCTTCATAATCGTACATAAAAAATATAATAACTAGCCCTTTCTCTGATTTGTTGTGTTTTGGCTGTTGTCATCAAGCCCTCTTGTCTTTAACCCCTTCAAACACCATCTGTATAGAGACTTGCCTTTCCAATTGATTCCAAGTCCTGCTCTATATATACACTCCCGTTCAAAAGTTTGGGATCAGGAAGATTTATTAATGTTTCTGAAAGAAGTCTCTTCTGCTCACCAAGGCTGCATTTATTTGATCAGAAATACAGAAAAAACTGGAAAATTGTGAAATATTATTACAATTTAATCGAACTGTTTTTTATGTGAATATATTGTCAAATATTATTTATTTCTGTGATGCACAGCTGTATTTTCAGCATCATTACTCCAGTCTTCAGTGTCACATGATCTTCAGAAATCAGTATAATATGCTGATTTATTATCAATATTGGAAACTTTTTTTGCTGCTTAATATTTTTTTGGAGCCTGTGATACTTTTTTCAGGATTCTTCGATGAATAAAAAGTGAAAAAGAACAACGTTTATTCAATATAGAAATCTAACCATTTACACTGCCGTTCAAAAGCTCGGGGTCAGCAGATTTATTTTCTTTCTATTTCTGAAAGAAATTAATACTTTTATTTAGAAAAGTTGTGTTAAATTGATAAAAAAGTGACAGTTAAGACTTATATTGTTACAAAAGGTTTCCATTTTAAATAAATGCTGTTCTTTTTCACTTTTTATTCATCAAAGAATCCTGAAAAAAGAATCGCAGTTTCCCAAAAAATATTTGGCAGCACAACATTAATAATTCTAATAATAAATCAGCATATTAGAATGATTTCTGAAGATCATGTGACACTGAAGACTGGAGTAATGATGCTGAAAATACAGCTGCGCATCACAGAAATACATTACAGTTTAACAGATATTCACACAGAAAAACATTATTTTAAATTGTAATAATATTTCACAATATTACATTTTTTTCTGTATTTCTGATCAAATAAATGCAGCCTTGATGAGCAGAAGAGATTTCTTTCAGAAACATTAAAAATCTTCCTGATCCCAAACTTTTGAATGGCAGTATATGTATTTATATATATATATATTAGTGCTGTCCCATTGACTCTGTTTTAAGTAAACCGGGTTTGATGTCTAGATTTATGTTGTTTGAATATGCCGTTTCTGTATGTGAACTGGTAAAGTATAGCACTAACAACATGGAGGAGATGTTTTCATTCCCACAGATACATACTGATTGGTGCAGTCAAAACTGTCTGCCAAATGAATATAAAAAGTTCTCATTGTTTGAGCTCAGTTTTACATTTGATTCAGTTCTCTCGCTCTCTCTCTGTTTGTTTCATTAATCTCAGACTCTTCAAGCTGCAAATGTACTTGTATGAAGTGAGCCTGAGCATGTTTTTGCTTGTTTTTCCAGGCAGTGTCTGAAGAGACGTGTGGATGAGTGTGACACCGCTGATTTCTCCACATCATGGATTGCTCCGAGATATCTGGAGATGCTCGTTTCATAAGTGGATTTAAGACGGTTGTGTGGACTAAAATCTGCCGTTTCCTTTTACCATGCTTTGACTGCAGATACTGGATTACTCGGACTGTTTTCTACTTTACGTCATTTGTTTTCATCTGATTGGTCAGTACACTGTTCCAGTCAGGCTAAAATATACAATACAGACAGTTCTGTCATGACAACTCTCGGAGGCATTAGCATGGTAATGTACATGACAATATTAATGTGTTTGGTCTTGGCTGCTACTGCCAATACATCCACAAGATGCTGCTGTGAGCATGTAAGAAATACTGCTGCTGCAAATATAACATACATGAAATAACCCCCATATAGCGTACGTGAATCACCTCGTAGCAGATCTATACAGGTGGAGCTGGGGAAGGTGGAGGGTTTCTGAAGCAAGCTGCACTGCTACGGCAAGCACTAGTCATATATTTGAATGTTAAGCAGCGAGCTCATTGGCTACCGATACAGGAGAGAACCAATCAGCTGTGTCATGTGATAATGATGTCATTAGGTCAGATTGAGTTAGACCTATCGGACTGCGCCATCTAGAGTTTCATGCCAGAACTCTGTATTTATGATGTTGAAACTCTTGTTCACTAGATCTTCTAGCGATCTAATCAATATTGTTTTAATATAAATTGTGCTAATATTTCAATAATATGGCAATGTTGTTTGTTTTATAAAGAAATAAAGCACTTTATGTTGTGCTATATCGTAAATGACTATATCACAATCCACAATTGTACCCTATTGCTTTAATATATAAATATTTTTAACATACATGGGTGTATAATTGATTTAAATTTATTTTTAAAATGGTCCTGAATTTTTGCTTGATTGAAGCAAAATCTATGATGTCCTGATGTTAAAAACGGTGAACTGGTGGTGACATGCACACAATATTAAAAGTTAATAAAAAAACAAACTTTTTATTATTATGTTTATTGCACATTTGTAGGAACGTCACAGTTGGAAATTCTCCCAGAATGCCGTTCTCATGACTATCGACATCTTTACATGCAAACAGCAGCTCAAAACTGGCTCACAAAGTATAAACATTGACTAATTAGTAATGTTAGTCTTATCTGATATTGACTTACTGCAATCAATATGTGTGTGTGTGTGTGTGTGTGTGTGTGTGTGTGTGTGTGTGTGTGTGTGTGAGTGTGAGTGAGTGAGTGAGTGAGTGAGTGTGTGTGTGTGTGTGTGAGTGTGGCAGACATCCTGTTTACCCGCTGTCTGCTGCAGATTTATTGAGCTGCATTAACCTTAAACAAGACACGTCGTATCTCCGTGTGATTTCACAGTGACAGCAGCGCTGGCCTTTCGTCCCGCTCACTACCAGTTAGGCTGAAATTGAGATGATCTGAAATTTATATCTGCACAGATCAGAAATTCTGAGGAAAGAATTGCTCTTGACTGAATTTCAAGGGAACAACCTTACTGCATCATGAATGAATGCGCCCTGTTTTCCATGTGTTTTTGGGTGAAAACTTGTAGAAAACAATTGGATATTACAATAATAAAACATTAATTACCTTATTTGAAGAAGAATGTGCTTCACACTCATGTAAAAATGATAGTAATAACAATTTAGCCTTCTGAAATTATTTAACATGGCCTTTCTCCGTGAGATTCAGCTTTGCAGTGTGTATCTTTGCGTATGTGCCAGACAGAGATGGATTACATATTGTGTGTAATTGTATGGATTCCCTCCGTGATAGTTTCGTTCAACGTCAGCCAGAAGCAGGGCTCAATAACCGCCGTCTGCTGAAGTTATGAGCCTAGCGGGGGTGCTGCAGGGCAAGAAATGCTATTTGTGGGTTATATGTGTTGAAGAGGGGAGTAGTTTCATGAGATGGGGCTCATACAGAAGCATTCAACATTATTTCACCTCCGAAAGTTTATCAGAGTCTTCCCGTGTAGACCAGGAAAAGGTCCTGCCGTGGGTTTCCGAACAATGACAGCGCTGATGTTTTGGCAATTACATTTCATGACATCTTTATGGCGCTATCTCCGCTCAGCACCATTAGCATGACCACAATGCCTTCCCCTTCTCGCTCGCCTTTCTTTCTTTCTCTTTTTTCTCACACGCAGAGAAAATGACCTCTCCGCCAATCTCAATTCACTGCACTTCTATAGTGCTGAATGGACAACCTCAACAAAGGTTGACATAATTTTCTCAGGCTTTGATTGGCCCCCAGCGTGCCCCACAATGACATCATGCCCCCCCACACCTCCTCCTCTGCTGGATGCTGGATCGTCAGGGTTACGGTGGGCAGGATTTGGCATCGGCCTGTTTGGCTGGTGTGAATGAGTGCGGGCAGAGATGGCGGCGTTTTGTGGTAAACAGTCCTGGGAAACAGTGAAGGAGGGCGCATCCGACACTCTACACCCCCCGCTGCTACATCAACATGTTTGTACAGTGCCTCACTTCCTAGTTGGCCGTGCAAATGTAGCATGCAACTTCTGAGGAGGCGAATAAATACATGGAAGTGGACGAGGGGGTTGGTGCTTGTCTCTTGGACGATATGAAGTGATTAAAGGAGCTGTGTTGCGAGAAGTCTGCTGTGATGAATTTTTCCTGAATTAATTACAGAAGCTTGTGCCAAAGGGGATTTTCTCAGTCCTTCAGCACCACCTCCCTGTGTTTCTTTGTTTCCTCATGACTCCGTCCAATCGCATGACAGGAATTAAATCCCTAAGTCACACCCGTAAATCTCCAGCCCTCGCTCAGCCGCGGCTCCCTTTTCAGCAAGATCTTGTTTTCTGTCCTGCCATTTCAAGGAATAGCTCGTCCAAATATAAAAGAGCTGTCATCATGTACTCACCCCGTCAGTGTGACTTGCTTTCTCTCGTTTCTGTACAGCCACTGTAGATGGGTGACCACAGCTGCCAATCGGCAAAAATAACTTCTTTAAAGTGCTGTTAAAGTAACACAAAAGTAGTCAGTAGGACTTCTGAAGCTTTATGAAAAGCTACTTACTTTCAGTTCAAATATGGCGCTTTTCCACTGCATGGTACGGCACGGTACGGCTCGGTACGGTTCACTTTTGGGGGGTTTTCCACTGGGTACAGTACCTGGTACCTGGTACTTTTTTTAGTACCACTTCGGTTGGGGTTCCAAGTGAACCGTACCGTTACCAAAACGTGACGTGTAAACTCTGCTGATCACGGATTGGCTGGAGAGAATCGTCACTACCTGCGTCACTGAACTTGCGACACAAACACAAAAGAACCGCTAGATTGATCAGCACAGCCAGCGAAGTATCGGGCGCACCTTTTTTTAACAACCAAAAAGTTTTGTTGTCTGTTGTGGAAGAACAGACGTTCCTCTCGTTGATAGCAGAGGAGCGGATCCAGTGAGAGCTTGATGGGGCGACGCGGAATGAAAAAGGTTTTTTTTAGGAGTCGTGGTAGTAGAGGCGGCGCAACTATAACGACATGTGAATAATCCCGCCCACTCTAAAGCGGTACTGAACTGCAGTGGAAACGCAAACCGTGCCGAGCCGAACCGTGCCGTGCCGTACTGAGCCGTACCGAGCCGAGTCGTACCACGCAGTGGAAAAGCGCCAATAGATGGCAAACATTATCGGTTTTCACATGTGTTATGATCTGTTACAGAGAACGAGATTTGAGCGTTTTAATGGATAACGACTTGAGTTTCAGTCTGTTCGACGGGTTTGAAGAGACATGAGGGAGTAGTTGGATCTGATTTGGTGTGATAAAGGCTGCTGGTTAATCACTTTACACCGCTTGCGTAAGGAGACCTTGATTTTGAGCTGCTTGTCTCGCTGTCAGAAGCAAGTGACGTCAATATCTAAATTCCCATTTTTTTCTTCCGCAATAGCCTTCCAGGCCTTCGGAGGCTCTGTTGGCCAGAACTTATCCGTGGGTTTTCCAACTGGGGACCTCTGACCTCGAGCAATGAAATGTATTTTTCTCATTGGTGGAGCTCCAAAACCCCAACAGCCTCGTAGGTACAAATATCACACACAGACAAATGGCCATTTCCCCTTGGAGGAGCCATTAATGAGAATAATTTGAGGCTGAAGCTTAAACAGGGCCCGGTGCCAAACCCCGCTGCATGTGAATGCGCGCACAGCATGCTGTAAGCTCCATCCAAACCATTTCCTCAAAGCGCTCCTGCCTCCCAAAGAATGACAGCAGAACAGAAAAAAGTCCACAATTACTCCTCAGCCACTGGCACGGTCCCAGCGAGCGTCGAAGCTTTATTTCATGACTGTACAATATTCCTGTGACCTCACAGAGACAGACTGTTGAAGACATTCCACCGTTCATTCCCACTTCGCCGTCTTTCATCCGATACCTGAACCGAGGACGCAGGACACCTTGGACACATGTCTCGGTGCCACTGTGACGGATGTTCAGCCAGTGCTCTTTTCACATGTGTGTGCTCCAGTGATTTATTCCTTTCAATAGGCTTATTAAGTGGCCTCATTGCAGACGTTAGCCAAGACTTCCCGCTTGTCAAGAGAGCGTTGATCTCCATGTGGCTGTGTGGCTCTGGGCGTTTGGTTGGGCTGGGCCGCTGCGGCCGGAGGCCTGCCAGTTTGGATGGGCCGCACATGTATGGGTTACTGCTGGCTGCTGGAGGGTGTGTGGGTGTACGGGAATATGAACCACACCGCTGAGCTGGATCGCTCTCTCTGTGAGCATGAGAAAACTTTCTGAAGCACTGCCTCAATCTGCTGACCTTTAATAGAAATCTCTTGCTTTGTCGCTGTGGATGTCAAATATAATTTCTTCGTGAAACAGATGTGGTCTGGAGCGCTGAACTTTCCGGTCTGGCTAAAATACCTGGGATTAGGAGCAGCTATGACGTGAAACCACTGTTCACTATATTTTTTGATCACTTTAGGATAACGACCGACCGTATGCAGTAGCCCTGTGTGGGTTTACTTTGGAATAATGACCAACTGAGGGAACGTATAGATGACATGCTTCATTATTGCAGACTTGCGTAGATGCCTGATCATTTATTACATAATTCCTCAAAGCTAAGCAGCAAAAACCTGCCAGAATAGATATGTTGAATATTAAACTCATCCCATGCTTTGTTTCTTTCTCATTCGCGGCGAGGGAGGCGGGATAGGGGATTGTGGTGGGATGCGGTGCGGAGGCCAGCGGCTAGACTGACATCCATGGGAATCTGGGAATCTGGAATTCCATTCAGCAGTAGCTAATTATCTCCATCAATACAGAGAGCAGGGGAGGGGAGCTTTGAGAGGACCAATGGAGGCAGGGGAGATTTGGAAGACAGAGGAGCTGGAATCTTAAATCTGGGTGCTCAAACTACAAGATGGCAGTCCCGTTTGAAGCCGCTAGGAGTGCATGCACTCTTCACGATTGTTGAGAGCACATCTGCGGTTGGCTAATAGGCACGAGGCCACAAGTAGAGCCTAATAAGCTCGGTACAAACCCTTCATCGTGCTCCCCCCGGCACGGTGGCTTCCCAGGGGAGTCCCCATCGGTTAAAATCACGTTTGATTTTCTGGGCCCCCCTCTACAATCCAGTCCAGTCCCCCCAATGCTCCGGGCCTGGTACAAACAGTCCCCCCTTTTTCTGCAGCCCTGGCCACAAGTAATCCCAGCCATGGTATATTCAGAGCAACAGCAGGATTGCAAGAGCGATTTCACCAGGGGTGCACATAAGTGGTACGCAGGTGCAAAATAAAAATTTGCATACAGACATGGTTGACAACTGTTAATGCACAATTACAATTTTAGATTGACAAACTGTAATACTAAGATTTCTATTCGAACTGAGAGCATAAATCAAGGCAAAACTATGACATTTCGTTCACTGACGCTCTTCAATCGGCAGCGCTAAACCCAGCAGCGCATATACTTACTTGCCAAACGGCAACCCGCCAAAACCCTGCTGATTTAAAGTTTGAAAATGATGAAAAAAGTAAATATTAGCATTTAATAAGTTTACTATAAAATAATAGTATTTTTATTTAATACCCCCTTTTTATTTTCAAATATAATAGTTTTATCACACTTTATTATTTTGTTTATTATTTTATAAAATAAAAAATACATAAAGTGCAATAATAGTATCACTATTATTATTTTTTCATAGTTATATTTAATGGGTCACACTATGTGCAGTGTGAAGAGCAAACCAAATCTCCAGGTGCTCATTTGAGAACCAGGCTGATAAACTTATGTGCACCCCTGGATATTACCATGTTTCTTTGTATCTTCTTTTATCTGCTCGTCCAATCAAAGAAGATTCCAAATATGTCGAGACAATTTAAATGTTTCTTTGTTACTAAAAGTATTCTTTTGACGTCAAAAGAACTGACCTGTAATTCAGCGGCATTCGTTTAAAAAAAATTAAGGTTTCAGAAGGAGGTTTTTGTGGAGATGTTCCATAGAAGATCCATTTCAGTGAACAGTTGATAAAAGGACCGTTTTTCTTACCTTTTTCCACTATAAAGGATATTTTGTGGTTCAGTGGATGTTAATAGTTCATTGAACTATAGATACCAAATAAAGAACATGTAGTTTTTACCTGTTGTCTGAGGAAGAACCTCTTGAGGTCAAAAGTTGTTTAGGGTCCAGGAAGTTTAATCAATGTCTTGATATTCAACATTTAACAACGCTGCATGGTTATTCATGACATAGGGAACTGTCTTATATCACATGCAGTATTTTTTTACGTAATTCTCTGCCTCATCTTTGCTTTCTCTGCTGTAGATTAGAGAGGTGGTTTCACTCCAGTCAGGTGTGGTTTTTGATTTTGATCAGGCCTACTGAGCGTCTACTTCACGTCTACTTCAGATACAAGCCATTTGACCTGCGCTGCAGGCTGGAGCTGAATGAATGAACGAGGCCATGCATGAGGGATTGTGTTTGGCGTGCATGCTGGTATCTGACTGATGCTATCGGGCCGGTCTTGTTTTTGAGTGAATGGATTACGCAGCGAGGCGCATGCACCGAGGCTGGTGTACGTGTCAGGCTAGCAGCTCCAGGTCTGCTCAGCGCTTCTAAAGGAGCCGCCGGTCGTGGGGAACTCTCTGACCTACTGACCCCAGGACACTCTCGGGTCGTTTTTACAGGCAGCACTTGAATTTCATCCGGCGGTGTGGTGGGCTGACGGGGAGGTGAGGAAACTATCTATCAAACGGGGCAGCTAGCTGACACGGGACACACATGCTGCGCTCCGGATCTCTTCTCCTGGGACGCTCTCTGGCTCCCACGGTAGCTCCCTGTGCCCTGATAAACGGTGTCAGGGTCTGCCAGCGGGTCGATAGCCATCCTCTTATCTGGGTGTACAGCGGTCATGTTTGCAGATGGTGATGGATGCCTGATTGAGCTGTTTTTCCTTCTTTTTCACACATATTGAAATGATCTTCGAGGTGAAGCATGCACCAATGGCTTGGTTTTTAAGCATGTTTACACGCAGAGGAAGGTTGACTGTCAAGTGGCATTATGCGTCCCATTAAACGTTTAGCCCGTGTCTGGTCGATTTTGACTAAAACACCTACGAGTGCCACACATATGTATTCTTTATTATTATTCTTTACTAGAACCCAAAATGGAACACAGAATCTAAATTCCTGATATTTTATGGAAGTTACCCATTTCTGCTCTGCACACACTGGGCTTCTCTCAAATAACATATTGAGCTGCATTCTGGGAAGGTCTTTAAATAGTTTTTCATCCTCTATTCACTCCAACTAATGTTGTTATTTTTTTGCTTTTTTTGTAAAGAATTTCATATTTAAGCACAGTTTATATTGGTCTAAAAACCCATTACAAACATGTATGCTTCAAACGAAGAGGTTTTTATTATTGGTGAATCAGATTGAGTCATCACACAGGTTTTGCTCACAAATACAGTAAGTGAATGAGACCTGCTCTCAAACACACATGATAACACTTCAGGGACCAGTTCTTACAATTAACTAGTTGCTTATTAGCATGCATATTACTAGCAATACTTAGTACTTATAAAGCACATATTAATGCCTTATTCTGCATGACCATATTCGAGATCCCTTATTCCTACTCCATACCTAAACTTAACAACTACCTTACTAACTATTATTAGAGTTTATTGAGGCAAAAGTCAACAGTTAGTTAACAGTGAGAACTGGCCCCAAACTAATATGTGGCCCACTTATTTTTATAGTAAGCTTGAAATAGCTGTGTATCCTGCCTTGCACTTTCAGATCAGTCCCAATTTGATGTTTAATCTGGGAGCGCAGGCTGATTAAAATAATGACGACGAAGGGAGTTTTCTCTCTCTACTCATGTTCAAAGACATCTTTGTCCTTCAGTGCAACCTAGTTGAAATTTCGCCCAGAAAGTTGACGCTGGCCGATTGTTATCAGCAGGCCCTAAAATCACCTTGTTTATATCCCCTCTCTTGTAATTTAAACCACTTGCTTCTTATTAAAAATCTGAGATATGCTGCATGTTTCATCATCTTCTGTGTAAAAATGAATTTCACCTCATATCAAATGATATGAGAATGACAGCTTGAAACGGATATGGCTCCTCTGACAGCTCATTATGAAGATGGGCAGGTCTGGAACACAATGAATGGCTCTGTGCCACTGCTGATCCAGCCATCCCTCTGCCGTGTAGATATTTATTCTGTCTGCTTACGTATAATTAATTGAAGTTGTTTTGGCCTCAGAACAGCTCCTGAAATACAGGAAGGAAACACATCCTCTCTGTACTGACAGTTCAAAGAGAAATGAAAGTGAGATGTGAAAAAGTGAAATGTTACTGTATGCTAATTTTATACATACACTAAAACAAGTGGGTGTTCATATTCCTGGACCATTCTGATTCGGTTTGTGAAGTGTGGCTGCATATTTCAACATAATTTCTCAAAACGTTATAATGGGGGGAAAGTCATATTGATCAAAATTTTATAAAATATTTTTTGCTAACACTTTCTATGAAGCCAGTATTTATAACACATTATAAGGGTATTCTTAATGCATTATAATGAATGCATGGTGCATTGTAAAAAAAAACGTATAATGTGTTGTTTCATCTCATTAATAATCATAACAACAATTATAATACATTATAAAACTTACTTATTTGTGGTTATAACTTTTATATGATTATTTATAACACGCAATAAACACCATGTTAAATCCACTTAATTTATAATGGATTATAAGTCTCATATTTGCCATTATTTATTTAAGATCCGCACAGTATCTTACTGATATTACAATAAATATAGTTAAAATCAAATGTGCCATATTACACATTCATCTGAAAAAAATATTATTTTTATTTTTGTTGTTGTTGTTGTTATTATTCATAAGTGGTCTTTGTCTGCTTTAAGTAAAGTAACAAGTTAACAATGGCAAGATATGAGACTTACAATGGATTATATTTCCCATAATTGTATTATGAGTTAAGTGGATGCATTGTGTTCATTGTGTTATAAATCATCATACTCTTAAAAGCTTTAACCACAAATAAGTAAATATTATAATGCATTAAAACAGTCATGATTAATCATGAGATGATACAACATATTATAAGCTTTTTTTTTTTATAATGCACCATGCATTCATTATAATGCCTTAAGAATACTCTTATAATGTATTATAAATACGGGCTTCATAGAAAGTGTTACCATTTTTTTTTTTCTCTGCACAAAGCAAAATGATATTACTGACTTAAAACATTTGAAATGTAACATTGGTGCAAATAATTTTTATCTCATTTTATTTGAGTTTTTACAACAGTGATTTATTCATAAACTTGATAAGTAATACTACAATTTACTCGATTAATTATTCCAATGAATTTATGAATTTAGTATTTTTCATAGCTGTAACCTTGTAAAAGATTTGGGGCAATAGTTTAAGAATTTGTCAAAAGTTCATATATTTAGTGTGGTGGGGTGGTGTAACTGTATCTATGGTGTTTATGATCCTTATACTTTGAGATTGAGTTGAGAAAATATTATTTCATTTGGATTCAGCACTAAACTTCTGTGTGACTTTCATATTTTAATTGGTCATTTGCAATGATGTTGCCTTGATTACCTTCCATTGTAGCTGCAGTACTGTACCCTTTATTCTTGCAAACTGAGAGATAGCATGCTGTCCATACAACCGATGATGCATTTTGCTCAGGTTTTCTCTTAAGAAACTACTAGCTATTGCATGTACGGTAGCGTTCAGAGCATTACAAGGAAAATGTCTCTTTGCGCTGAACCCACAAAAGCACCATGAGAATGGATTCTGGACCAGACACAGTTTCCATCTTCTGCCAAAGAGATCCATTCATATGAGTAACTGGCCCTGGAGGGGAGACGGATCTGTGTATGAAATTAGATTTTTTACAAATGTGGCACTTTCATGGAAAATTACCTAAGCAGACTAATTTTGCTAAACTTGACATTATGAATCATTTTTAACCCACTCCATTAGAGTCCATTAACATAACGTGAGTCTCTGAGCCTCGCTGGACACGACTCATAACAGTATAACAGTATAATTGCGCTAACCTGCTCTCCAGAGATTATTTCCTCTGTGCAGACACAAATATTCACTTAATATAGGCAGTTTGATTTGGAGGGGGAGATGCATTGCCGTGGATATTGTCCAGACGCTGGGGAGACATGTGGCGTTGAATGGCAGAGGTGTATCCTCACAGATGTGCGGTACGTGATGCAAACTAAGTAGCCAGTAAGTCCGCTGGCCCATGGTGAGGCGTGCCAGTTGGGATTGACAAAATGGTTCTCCGTTATAAAGATTTCATTCATCCAGGACACTGCTGCTATGAATATGAATGTGTTTTTTAGCTGTCTGTATGCAGAGACATGTTCCAATCAGAGGGGGCTGTAGGGACACATTAAATTAAGTGGGAAAGGAGCGTGGGTGGCTTGCAATGACTGAGTTTGACAGCCTGCGTGATTTTCCATAGAGCAGGGCCAGGCCTGGTTTGTGGGACCCTCTGGAATATAATGAAAATAAGTGCCATCGATGTAAAAATTCCCAGAATGTAAAAACATCAATAGCACTTCTAATCACTTCTTTTTAGTTATCTGTCTGTCTTTTGCTTGAAATGTCAACTGAAAGGTGTGTTTTGAGTGTTAAATGTCAAAGCCTGTGCTCATTTTAACCCCTTATGTGGAAATTAACCAATTATGTACAGTAGATTGGTCTTGCTTGTTAAATTTAATGGGACGGTAAAGTTCCCAAAATACTAGGCTCACTTCCTGTGTCCTTGAGTTGGAAGAGGCACGTTGGGTCCAATACTGTATATCACCTAAACCAACGGTGTCCAATCTTGCTCCTGGAGGGCCACTCTCTTGCAGAGTTTACCCCAATTAAACACACCTGAACCAGCTAATCGAAGTCTTCGGACTCAATAGAAACTTTCAGACAAGAGCGTTGGTGCTAAACTCGGCAGGATACTGGCCTACCTGGAGCAGGTTTGGATCGCACTAACCTCTCTTGAGAAAGGACTAGATCAGGGATGTCCAAACTCGTTCCTGCAGGGCCACTGTCCTGCAGAGTTTGGTTCCAATCCTAATTAAACACGCCTGAACCAGCTAATCAAGGTCATCAGACTCACTAGAAACCTCCTGGCCAGTGGTTCCCAATCCTGGTTCTGGAGAACCCCCAACACTCCAGGACCAAGATTGGGAACCACTGCACCAGGCAAATGTGTTGGAGCTAAACTCCGCAGGTTATTGACCCACTGGGAGCAGGTTTGGACACCTCTGACCTATAGGATGGGCCATCCCTGAAAGGGACTTCTCACCAGGGGTGTCCAGAATCATTCCTGGAGGGCCACTGTCTTGCAGAGTTTAGCTCCAATCCTAATTAAACACACCTCAACCAGCTAATCAAGGTCATCAGACTCACTAGAAACTTCCAGGCAAGTGTGTTGGAGCAGGCTGGAGCTAAACTCTGCAGGACTTTGGCTCTCCAGGAGCAGGATTGGACACCCCTGGACTAGACCGAGTATCACACTGCATGTAAACATTGGATTGGAAATTCTGTCAATTGTATGTGGTACAAAACGATACACTCATGAGCACATCTTTGTGAGAGTGATTTCATTGGGTCTTTGGGGTCAAGCTCTTATTCTTTGTGACAAGGGTGCAGAATGAGAGGGGGGGGGCTAAGCGCCATTAGAATGGGTCACCTGTGGCCACTTGTATGTAATACCTTTGGGAACTGGCTGTTTTTAACGTCTCCACTGGGGATTTTCTCTATTTATGGAGATCCTTTTTATACAACCCTCTTACGCAACTCCTTTGTCACTCTAGACCAGGGTTTCTCAATCCACTTCTACGCTGCACATTTTGAGTATCTCACTAATCTGACACGGCTCATTTAGTTCATGGAGCCCTCTACTAAAGAGCTCATGAGAGAATCTGGTATGCTAAATAAGGACGATTTCTGAAACATTTGGACTGAGCAATCAAACCAAGTGTGAAAACAGCTACAGTATAGTCCCATGAAGTGGCCTCAGCTGGACTTTAGATAAGTTAGACTAAAGGTCTCTTCATCACAATCTGTGGCTCTCCCTGTGAGGAATATGAGTTTTTCCTCAGCTTTCACCCACAGATTGGTTCAGAGAGAGGAGGACCAGTGAAAGCAGGAGGCGATCCATGCATCATCTGAGATGTGACTGCAGTGCTAGCGGTGTCGGGGCTTGTTTATGTGTTTACATCAGCGCTGTCACTTGATCTGCAGCGGCGGTCGCTCTGACCACGAGTGTGAAGTCATGGGGTTTGAGAGAGCTCCAGCACTCTGCGTATCAGATCATTAGCAAACCAGTAACAGCCATAATGACGCTTTGGGGGTTATAGAGAGGCAATGATCGTTTTTATGAGAAATGCGCAGCAGTCAGAATGCACAAGCCAAATGGACTCAGTCTAGAGTCTTTAAAGCATCTGACGATCCAGTATCTGCTAGGTTTACACATCTCGCTTGTTAGCTGGAACAGGCATGTGCACTCCAAACCGCCTGGCACCAATGAGCACAGGCTGACAGACACCTCTCCATGTGTTTTCTGTGAGTGCCATTCAAATGTACAGAACATTGACTTCTTTTTGTGTGCTTGTATAGATTATGATTCTGCCCTAGTTTGCACCGTTCATTTAGCCAGCAGAAGAGAACAGGTTTCCTTGTGTGGCCTGATGTGGATGAAGGCCCCTGCCAAACAGGTCAGGTGGTGTGTGCTGCAGTCTGGAGGCTGTCACAGGCTCACACCAGCACCACCGCCACCAGCTTACGGCTCAAGCCTGAGATAATCTGCCTGCACTTCCACCTCCCAGCAGCCCTGCACCTGGACCCTGCTCTTCTCACACACACACACACACACACATCTTGTGGACCCTGCCACAGCTATTGTATATGGAGCCAATTATATTTGCTGTAGCCTAACCCTTACAGAGCCCTTTGGCATTTTTATGATGAACCATTGGGAGCTCTCACAATATCGCTATTGTTATATCTCACAAAAACAAGTATTTACTATTTTACTAAACCTACACACACAGTGTTACTCTTTTGGGGTTAGATGTATAATGCAGACTTCTACAGCCACTCTCTCTCTTTCACACACACACACACACGGTGGCATTGGATGAGTAATTTATGAGCATGCTAACTCATGTGCGCACACACATGCTAAGACTTAAACACACACATGCACCCTTTGAACAATGCATAAGTCTCTACGCTCGAGATCAATGTGTTTGCTAAAGGTACGAGAGGAAGTTTGCATGGATGTTTTTTTCATGGTAAAGAGGTGAGGTTTCTCGTTTTTCATGTTTTGTTTCATTCTTGTTCTTCTCAGCCCTGTCTGCAAACACACTCAACCCCTGAAGACTCACAAACAAAGCTGACGCTTCTGACGCTTTCCTCCTCGGCCATAATCTCGTCCACAAATCAGATCCTTCATTATCACTTAAACAGATGTGGCAGACAATAAATGTTCATTCATTTTTCACTAATAGAAAGGAGCCAAAAAGATTTTTGGATAAGCTAGGTTTATTCTTTGAAGTATCTTGAAGCACAACATACATACCGCGGTATTGATATGTTACTGCACCATGATACTGCCACAGTTATGCTATGTTTCTTAAAGTTAAAGTTCACCCAAAAATAAAAATTCTGTTATCATTTACTGGTATCCTTTGACTTCCACAGTCTTTTTTTCCACAGTATGGAAGTCAATGGCTACTGTCAACTGTTTGGTTACCAAAATTCTTCAAAATATCTTGCTCAACAGAAGAAACAAACTCATACAGGTTTGGAACAACATGAGGGTGAGTAAATGATGACAGAATATTCATTTTTGGGTGACCTGTCCCTTTAACACAGTTAAGTACACTTTAACATTAAGTACACTGCAGTTTGTAATGATGTACATTTAGGGTTGGGAAAGTACATTTTAAATCATTATGTTTTAAGCTTTTGTTGTGCTTTAAAGAAGTGCACTAATTTTGATGTGTTGACTTACATATTAAAGCACATGTAAAGCACTTGATTCTAATTTTAACTGCAGTGTGTTATGTTATGTAACTTAATCAATTTTAAATGTAGTAAATTTCAACGTCGTCATTACAAATGTATAATTACAAATATGCATATTTAAATACATGACATACAACTTTCAATGTAAATTAAATTGAAGTATATTTTAGTTAATCATAAATGCTTGTCTGTACATTGGGCTGTGCACTTTTTAATTTCAAAGACAATAGAAGTAATTATGAAATTCTATATAAAGATGCATAAGTGGTCAAAAAACACTCTAAAGTTCACCTAACGGCATTTAATATAAATGTGACCCTGGACCACAAAACCAGTCATAAGGGTCAAATTTTCAAAATTGAGATTTATACATCATCAGAATAATAAGCTTTCCATTGATGTATGGTTTGTTAGGATCGGTCAATATTTGGCTGAGATACAACTATTTGAAAATCTGGAATCTGAGGGTGCAAAAAAATCTAAATATTGAGAAAATCATCTTTAAAGTTGTCCAAATGAAGTTCTTAGCAATGCATATTACTAATCAGAAATTAAGTTCTAATATATTTACAGTAGGAAATTTACTAAATATCTTCATGGAACATGATGTTTACTTAATATCCTAATGATTTTTGGCATAAAAGAAAACTGGATAATTTTGACCCATACAATGTATTGTTGGCTATTGCTACAAATATACCCCAGCGACTTAACACTGCTTTTGTGCTCCAGGGTCACAAATGTGAACTATAATATATTTTTAATTTAATAACAAATAAAATGTGTCTGAAAACATACAGTACATTAATTGCACATTTAAGTAAATTATTTCCATGATAAAAGCATTCTAAAGTGTACATTCCTTCGCACTTATAAGCACAAAAGTAAGTCTAGTAAGTCTATGTGTTTGCAGTCACTTTAGTACTTTAGTAGTTCAAATCTCACACTTGAGTTTGTCAGCCAAGGCCTCCAGCTGCGATCCTCTCGTTTCCTCCCTTGTGCGCTCGGCTGTCATGATGTCATCCACCTGTGCAGACAAGAATCTGCTTTCTATGTGGCAACACTCAACTAAATAAACTGGTTACTGCTTCGGTAACCAAAGAACACAGTCAGGAAGACTTCACACATCATCCTAAACAATAATGACAGAACGGGACAGGACAGAGGTCTAGATAAATCGGCATTTGATCGGACCGTAAGACATGCTGATAAGGGTCTGTCTGGGGCGGGAAATGACTCATGACTGTGCGTTTGTATCTGTATATCAGCAGACATGCGTTACAGTGTCTGTGTGTGCGACTGACATTACAGAATGACAGTGGCATTAGGTGTGTGTGTTCGGTCGATACGCGAGATTGCCTGTGCGGTAGAGCACATGTTGTGCCACTTTGATTTGGTATTTTTGCAGTGACAGGAGCCAGAGGGGTTTTCTGGCTCAGCACTCTGGGTGTAGATGTGACGGGACCGTTCTTGCCAAGTGGGCTATGATGGCAGCCCTGCACATGGGCATGTCCGTACAGGGCCTCCTCAAGCTTCCTGTACGCTGTATAAACTTGTGAGCGAGCAAATTGCTCACAGGTAATCATAGGCATTATTCCCACCTAGATAATCATGCTGCCGCAAAGGGTTGTGGGTGATGATAGCGATAGTGGCTCTGGAAAGGGTGATGTCATTGAGGAGTGCAGAAGGCAGTCTGGTGCTGGTGGGCCGATAAAAGGCAAGGGCTCTGGTGGGACGAGTAATGCTCCTTCACAGGAGAACTAATGCTTAAAGTTCATATCAATAATCCACTGTAGACATTCTACTGACTATAAGTAAGTACATGTACTTTGCAACTGCATGTCAACTAACTCTCATTAGAGTATTAGTAGACTGTTAGATTAGGGTTAAGGCTAGTAGAATAAGTTAACATGCCTATAAGTTACTTACAGTCAGCAGAATGTCTAAAGTAGACAAAACAAAATGTTACTGACCTAATGGAGTTCTGCAGTTATTTATGGAAGCCCGTTTCTGCCACAGGAAAATAAATAAATAAATGTAATTATTAATTTTTTATCTCAATTCTGACTTTATCATTTCTGTTTTAGTTGTATTTCTCACAATTCTGACTTTTCTTCTCAATATTGGAACTGTGAGATAAAAGTCTGAATTATGAGATAAAGTCAGAATTGTGAGATTAAAAAAAAGTCAGAATTATGAGATAAAGTCAGAATTGTAAGATAAAAAAAATTCAAAATTATGAGATAGTCAGAATTGTATGACAAAAGTCAGAATTGTGAGATAAAAAGTGTGAATTCTGAGATAAAAAAGTCAGAATTGCAAGTTTATGTCTCAGATTTAAGACTTCTCAGAATTGAGAGTTTATATCTTGCAATTCTGACTTTTTCTCAAAATTGTGACTATTTCTTGAAGTTGCAAGTTTGTAGGCTTTTTCCGCAATTCTCACAGTTGTGAGATATAAACATGCAATTTGTTTGTGAGTTTGTAAGTCATCATTGCGAGATACAAAGTCGTAATTCTGAGGAAAAACATCAGAACTGCAAGGTGTTAACTCACTATTACTACTCAAATTGCGAGATAGTAACTCACAATTGTGATTTTATAACTTTCAATTGCAAGATATGAACTCACAGTTCTGAGAAGAAAAGTCCTGAGAACTTCTGAGGAATGCAAAAGTAATCATATATTCATCTATCTCATATATTTCTCCTAAAACATATTTGGAGACATAGCAGTTGACACAAATGAGACGATTGTTGGCATGCAGTAAGAGCTACATAACTAATGTGGATATCATAGATCAGACATTAAGTGTAAATAGGTGAAGAATTCATTAAGTTCATATTGAGAGCTGTCTTTTGACTGCAGGTTTTGGCACAGTTTGAGACATTCTGTCACAGAGAAAGATCTGAGAAGTGAGAGACCTTTTGAGATATTTCCTAGTCAGTTTTCTTTCCTATAAGTTAAGGGGACTCGCCCCAGTTCTTGAGTGGATATTTTAAAATCCTGCGTCCCTGAGGCGTGAAGTGCTGGGCTACGGTAGTGCGTTTACTGTGTAAACAGACCCTTGTGAGGTCTTCAGAGCCGTGTACTGCTCCTCTACATCAACCCCATTCTAGGCCCCTCTGCTACTTCTCCTGGAGCACGTAGCCACCCCGTCCCTCCCTCACCTGCCCACGTGTGCAGCCGCCCTCATTATACTCCCCTCTTCTGTCCACTGGCACCCACTCAACATGCATGTCGTCTGACGCATTGACGGCATCGGTTCCCCTGCTGACGCTCAGCGCTCTGAGAATGAGCTGAGTGATAACACATGACAACATGTTTGCAAGAGGCTTGAATGCCTCCCGCATTAAATATATAGTTTAGGCATGAAACTCTTAAGTAATCGCTAATTGGCTCGTTCAACGCCGTGGCACCAGCTAATCGAAGTACTTCCTAGTCCACAAAACTAT